>NC_134265.1:221347940-221559786 GCF_031893055.1 Leptodactylus fuscus | reverse complement strand
AGGGTGAATTCAGCCTCTAACCAGCAGAGTTTGGGGAAATCAGGGTGAATTCAGCCGCTAACCAGCAGAGTTTGGGGAAATAAGGTGGATTCAGCCTCTAACCGGCAGAGTTTGGGGAAATCAGGAGGATTTAGCCTCTAGCCAGCAGAGTTTGGGAAAAACACTGTGGATTCAGCCTCTAACCCGCAGCGTTTGGGGGAATCAGGGTGGATTCAGCCTCTAACCAGCAGAGTTTGGGAAAATCAGGTAGATTCAGCCTCTAACCAGCAGAGTTTGGGGAAATCAGGTAGATTCAGCCTCTAACCAGCAGAGTTCAGGAAAATCACGGTGGATTGAGACTCTAACAAGCAAAGTTTGGGGAAATCAGGTGGATTCAGCCTCTAACCAGCAGAGTTTGGGGAAATCAGAGTAGATTGAGCCTCTACCGAGCAGAGTTTGTGGAAATCAGGTGGATTCAACCCCTAACCAGCAGAGTTTGGGGAAATCACGGTGAATTCAGCCTCTAACCAGCAGAGTTTGGGGAAATCAGGTGGATTCAGCATCTAACCAGCAGAGTTTGGGGAAATCAGGGTGGATTAAGCCTCCAACCAGCAGAGTTTGGGGAAATTAGGTGGATTCAGCCTCTAACCAGCAGAGTTTGGGGAACTCACGGTGGATTCAGCCTCTAACCAGCAGAGTTTGGGGGAATCAGGGTGGATTGAGCCTCTAACTAGCAGAGTTTGGGAAAATCACGGTGGATTTAGCCTCTAACCAGCAGAGTTTGGGGGAATCAGGGTGATTCAGCCTCTAACCAGCAGAGTTTGGGGGAATCAGAGTGGATTGAGCCTCTAACCAGCAGAGTTTGGGGAAATCAGGTGGATTCAGCCTTTAACCAGCAGAGTTTGGGGAACTCACGGTGGATTCAGCCTCTAACCAGCAGAGTTTGGGGGAATCAGGGTGGATTGAGCCTCTAACTAGCAGAGTTTGGGAAAATCACGATGTATTCAGCCTCTAACCAGCAGAGTTTGGGAAAATCACGGTGGATTCAGCCTCTAACCCGCAGAGTTTGGGGGAATCAGGGTGGATTCAGCCTGTAACCAGTAGAGTTTGGGAAAATCACGGTGGATTCAGCCTCTAAACAGCAGAGTTTGGGGAAATCACAGTGGATTGAGCCTCTAACCAGCAGACTTTGGGAAAAATAGGTAGATTCAGCCTCTAACCAGCAGAGTTTGGGAAAATCACGATGGATTGAGACTCTAACAAGCAGAGTTTGGGAAAATCAAGGTGGATTCCGCCTCTATCCAGCAGAGTTTGGGGAAATCAGAGTGGATTGAGCCTCTAACCAGCAGAGTTTGGGGAAATCAGAGTGGATTGAGCCTCTAACGAGCAGAGTTTGGGGAAATCAGGTGGATTCAGCCTGTAACCAGCAGAGTTTGGGGAAATCAGAGTGGATTGAGCCTCTAACGAGCAGAGTTTGGGGAAATCAGGTGGATTTAACCCCTAACCAGCAGAGTTTGTGGAAATCATGGTGGATTCAGCCTCTAACCAGCAGAGTTTGGGGAAATCAGGTGGAGTCAGCCTCTAACCAGCAGAGTTTGGGGAAATCAGGGTGGATTCAGCCTCTAACCAGCAGAGTTTGGGGAAATCAGGTGGATTCAGCCTCTAAGTAGCAGAGTTTGGGGAAATCAGGTGGATTCAGCCTCTAACCAGCAGAGTTTTGGGAAAACCACGGTGGATTCAGCCTCTAACCAGCATAGTTTGGGGGAATCAGGGTGGATTCAGCCTGTAACCATTAGAGATTGGGAAAATAACGGTAGATTCAGCCTCTAACCAGCAGAGTTTGGGTAAATCACAGTGGATTCAGCCTCTAACCAGCAGAGTTTGGGGAAATCAGGGTGGATTAAGCCTCCAACCAGCATAGTTTGGGGGAATCAGGGTGGATTCAGCCTGTAACCAGTAGAGTTTGGGAAAATCACGGTGGATTCAGCCTCTAACCAGCAGAGTTTGGGGAAATCACAGTGGATTGAGCCTCTAACCAGCAGAGTTTGGGAAAATCAGGTAGATTCAGCCTCTAACCAGCAGAGTTTGGGAAAATCATGGTGGATTGAGACTCTAACAAGCAGAGTTTGGGAAAATCACGGTGGATTCCGCCTCTATCCAGCAGAGTTTGGGGAAATCAGAGTGGATTGAGCCTCTAACCAGCAGAGTTTGGGGAAATCAGAGTGGATTGAGTCTCTAACGAGCAGAATTTGGGGAAATCAGGTGGATTCAGCCTCTAACCAGCAGAGTTTGGGGAAATCAGAGTGGATTGAGCCTCTAACGAGCAGAGTTTGGGGAAATCAGGTGGATTTAACCCCTAACCAGCAGAGTTTGGGGAAATCAGGGTGGATTCAGCCTCTAACCAGCAGAGTTTGGGGAAATCAGGTGGAGTCAGCCTCTAACCAGCAGAGTTTGGGGGAATCAGGGTGGATTCAGCCTCTAACGAGCAGAGTTTGGGGAAATCAGGTGGATTTAACCCCTAACCAGCAGAGTTTGGGGAAATCAGGGTGGATTCAGCCTCTAACCAGCAGAGTTTGGGGAAATCAGGTGGAGTCAGCCTCTAACCAGCAGAGTTTGGGGAAATTAGGTGGATTCAGCCTCTAACCAGCAGAGTTTGGGGAACTCACGGTGGATTCAGCCTCTAACCAGCAGAGTTTGGGGGAATCAGGGTGGATTGAGCCTCTAACTAGCAGGGTTTGGGAAAATCACGGTGGATTTAGCCTCTAACCAGCAGAGTTTGGGGGAATCAGGGTGATTCAGCCTCTAACCCGCAGAGTTTGGGGGAATCAGGGTGAATTCAGCCTCTAAACAGCAGAGTTTGGGGAAATCACAGTGGATTGAGCCTCTAACCAGCAGAGTTTGGGAAAAATAGGTAGATTCAGCCTCTAACCAGCAGAGTTTGGGAAAATCACGATGGATTGAGACTCTAACAAGCAGAGTTTGGGAAAATCACAGTGGATTCCGCCTCTATCCAGCAGAGTTTGGGGAAATCAGAGTGGATTGAGCCTCTAACCAGCAGAGTTTGGGGAAATCAGAGTGGATTGAGCCTCTAACGAGCAGAGTTTGGGGAAATCAGGTGGATTCAGCCTCTAACCAGCAGAGTTTGGGGAAATCAGAGTGGATTGAGCCTCTAACGAGCAGAGTTTGGGGAAATCAGGTGGATTTAACCCCTAACCAGCAGAGTTTGGGGAAATCAGGGTGGATTCAGCCTCTAACCAGCAGAGTTTGGGGAAATCAGGTGGAGTCAGCCTCTAACCAGCAGAGTTTGGGGGAATCAGGGTGGATTCAGCCTCTAACCAGCAGAGTTTGGGGAAATCAGGTGGATTCAGCCTCTAAGTAGCAGAGTTTGGGGAAATCAGGTGGATTCAGCCTCTAACCAGCAGAGTTTTGGGAAAACCACGGTGGATTCAGCCTCTAACCAGCATAGTTTGGGGGAATCAGGGTGGATTCAGCCTGTAACCATTAGAGATTGGGAAAATTACGGTAGATTCAGCCTCTAACCAGCAGAGTTTGGGTAAATCACAGTGGATTCAGCCTCTAACCAGCAGAGTTTGGGGAAATCAGGGTGGATTAAGCCTCCAACCAGCAGAGTTTGGGGAAATTAGGTGGATTCAGCCTCTAACCAGCAGAGTTTGGGGAACTCACGGTGGATTCAGCCTCTAACCAGCAGAGTTTGGGGGAATCAGGGTGGATTGAGCCTCTAACTAGCAGAGTTTGGGAAAATCACGGTGGATTTAGTCTCTAACCAGCAGAGTTTGGGGGAATCAGGGTGATTCAGCCTCTAACCCGCAGAGTTTGGGGGAATCAGGGTGGATTCAGCCTGTAACCAGTAGAGTTTGGGAAAATCACGGTGGATTCAGCCTCTAACCAGCAGAGTTTGGGGAAATCACAGTGGATTGAGCCTCTAACCAGCAGAGTTTGGGAAAATCAGGTAGATTCAGCCTCTAACCAGCAGAGTTTGGGAAAATCATGGTGGATTGAGACTCTAACAAGCAGAGTTTGGGAAAATCACGGTGGATTCCGCCTCTATCCAGCAGAGTTTGGGGAAATCAGAGTGGATTGAGCCTCTAACCAGCAGAGTTTGGGGAAATCAGAGTGGATTGAGCCTCTAACGAGCAGAATTTGGGGAAATCAGGTGGATTCAGCCTCTAACCAGCAGAGTTTGGGGAAATCAGAGTGGATTGAGCCTCTAACGAGCAGAGTTTGGGGAAATCAGGTGGATTTAACCCCTAACCAGCAGAGTTTGGGGAAATCAGGGTGGATTCAGCCTCTAACCAGCAGAGTTTGGGGAAATCAGGTGGAGTCAGCCTCTAACCAGCAGAGTTTGGGGGAATCAGGGTGGATTCAGCCTCTAACCAGCAGAGTTTGGGAAAATCACGGCGGATTCAGCCTCTAACCAGCAGAGTTTCAGGAAATCAGGGTGGATTGAGCCTAGAAGAATGAGAATTGTGCAACGCAGATGGAGGAGGAGTATGAGTTGGAATTGTAGAGGTTGAGCGCAGACATGCCAATTCATGTTGGGGTGCTTGACGCTGGTGGGCACGAAAACGATGGGTCTATCCAGTGGCAGTTTATTTTGATGAAAGTCAGCCGGTCGGCACTCTCAGCTGACAGCCGGCTGCGCTTATCCGTGATGAAGCCACCGGCTGCGCTGAAGATCCTTTCAGATAGCACGTTGGCGGCAGGACAGGACAGCACCTCCAAGGCGTTTAGGGCAAGTTCAAGCCACAGGTCCAACTTCGACACCCAATACGTGTAGGGCGCAGAAGGATCAGGTATTCCCGCAACATGCACCTATACTTTTCCCGCCTGGTGACACTAGGCCCCTTAGTGGCGGGGGTTTGGCGAGGGGGTGCCATTAACGTGTCCCAGAGCCTAGACAGTGTGCCCCTTGTGGGTGTGGACCGGACGGCACTTGTTCGCCTCATGGAGGAACTGTCCTCTCTGCCGCCAACGACACTTGATGGAAACATCTCCATCATGTTCTGCACCAATTGTTTGTGGCAATCATTAATGCGATTGGCCCTCCCCTCTACCGGAATAAAAGACGAGCTGTTATTTTTATACCGGGGGTCAAGGATTGCAAATATCCAGTCTTGGTTGCTCTCCGTTATTTTGACTACGCGCTTGTCACTTGAAAAGCACCCCAACATGAAGTCAGCCAAAACGCTGTGAAACGGACAGGTGTGTGGACCTACTCTCCTGCTGTGACGGTTCTGCTGCTATCCCTGACTCCTCAGTGTGATCTGCGTTATCCCTGATGGCAATGAGGGATTCTCGCATCACACACAAGAGCGGGATTGTTACGCTCACTAGTGCGTCGTCACAGCTGACCCTCTTGGTGGACTCCTCAAACACCCGTAGGATTTCACATAGGTCTCCCATCCATGGCCACTCATGGTTGAGAAACTGAGGGAGCTGACTTTGTGGCACCCTAGGGTTTTGGAGATGGTACTCCATCAAAGGTCTCTGCTTCTCAACCACTCTGCTCAACATATGATATGTTGAGTTCCAGCGTGTGGGGACGTCGCACAACAGCCGGTGTTCGGGCAGATGTAGGCGTTGCTGGAGTGTTTTGAGGCTAGCAGCGTCTACTGTAGACTTGCGAAAGTGGGCGCACAGGCGGGCACCACTAGGTTAAAGACGTGGGCCAGGCATGGAACATGTTGGAGGCTGGCAAGCTCCAGAGCTGCTACCAGGTTCCTGCCATTATCAAACACGACCATGCCTGGGCCCAGGTGCAGCGGCTCAAACCATATTGCCGTCTCATCGAGGAGGGCATCCCTCACCTCGGAGGCAGTGTGCTGTCTGTCCCCCAAGCTGATGAGCTTCAGCACAGCCTGCTGACGTCTATCCACGCCACTGCTGCAACATTTCCAGCTCGTAGCTGGGGTCAATTTAACGGCGGCGGAGGAGGAGGGTGTTGTTTCAGAGTCCCTGCCAGGAATGATTGGCGGGGAGACGAGGTACACCGGCCCAGTTTGTGACCCAGTCCCAGCCTCAACTACATTCACGCAGTGTGCAGTCAGTGAAATGTAGCGTCCCTGTCCGCATGCTCTTGTCCACGTGTCGGTGGTCAAGTGGACCTTTGCGCAAAGCACGGAACTTAGGGCCCGCCTGATGTTGCGTGACGCGTTCTGATGCAAAGCGGGGACGGCACAGCGGGAGAAGTAGTGACAGCTAGGGACGGCATAGCGAGGTGCCGCACTTGCCATCAGGTCACGGAAGGCCAGAGTTTTACATCTCCTGGGCCAGGAGTTTGGAGATGTGCGTGTTTAAGGCTTGTGCATGTGGGTGGGTAGCGCTGTACTTTTATCTGCAATCAAATGTCTGAGAGATGGTGGGTTGCTGGGAGGAGGCGCATGATGGTGCAGGAGAAGGAGCTGAGACAGGAACAGGGGAGGATGAGGGAGAAGTCCCCAAAGTGGTGGAGCCAGATGTTGTGGTGTCCTGGCTGGTGCTCTGGACTGCAGCGTCAGCACTGGCAACAGTGGGAGAGGCAGTGGCGGCAACGCCGGACGACGATTGCCCTGCGTTTGCTCTCTCCCATTGAGTTCAGTGCTTGCATTCCAAATGACGGCGCATGGAAGTGGTCGAAAGGTTGCTCTTTTCAGAGCCCCTACTCAGCTTCGAGTGGCAAATTGTGCAAATCGCATTATATTTGTCCTCCGCGCATTCCTTGAAAAATCTCCACACCATCGAGGAACGTGCCCTCGATGGGGGAGTTTTTTCTGGGCTGGCTATGATAGGGAACATCTTGGGCCATTCTGGGTGTGGCCTGGCTTCGGCGAAGCAGCTAACCTCTGCCTCTGCCTCTAGCTACCCTCTTTGGTGCTGCACCTCCCTCCACATCGTCACTGCTTTCCCCGCTTGACATCCCCCCTGTCCAGGTCGGGTCAGTGTCCTCGTCGTCCATCACCTCCTCTTCCAATTCTTCTCTCGCCACCTCCTCCTCCTGCACACCCTTGCACATGGCAACAGGCTGCTCTGATGGCAACTGTGTCTTGTCATTGTCACTGAGGGTGGGTTGCTGGTGAACCGCCACAAAATCAAAAGGAGATGGAGGAAGCTCCAGTGTTTGGGCATGTGGTGCACAAATCAAGAAAAAAGATTTTAGAGCTCGCCCAATTTATCTATGTCTAGGCAGCGGTCTTGTTCATTCTTCAGGGTGCACGGCACATCACGAACAAAGGATGTCTTGAATGCAGAAATGGAAAAAAAAAAAAAAAAAAAAGCCGGCAACTCATCCGAAGGGAAAGTACAATAAAATTTAACTTTTAATAATAAATCATAAAATTAACAAAAGAGGGAACAAAAAATAAACAAAAACAGAAAAAATCCCCCTAAGAAAACGCCTACACGTTTCAGAACATGACGTTCTTTTTTCAAGGCATGTGTAACAATCATTGACTTCACCCTTTATATAGTGTGGCTTCCCCAAGCCTAAGGTACCAGTTCCGGTTAATCAATACTAAATGAATACAGATGAGGTTTCCCACTTTCGAATAACACCCTTTGTCCTACAGCACATTTGTTAATAAACTTTTCTTCATATATTCACATACAAGAATATGATCCAATTTGTATTGAAAAGTTACATAAAACATGTATTTGATGACATAGAAATATAATGTTAAATGTTATCACACATATATTCAACAAGATGACGCATGGTCAACGGTACAACAACAACCTCCAAGCTGCTCCATTCAAAATGGGACAGCATAGATGATATTAAAGAGTGATATATAACTCACTATATGTTACCATGTCAGATCGTTATAGATGAAGATTTATACATTTCTAGTTGAAAAAAATAATAAGCGCTCTAATTTGCATGACTCGTTCTACCCAATCAGGGAATGACAAAACAAGTCATTCATGAAGTCCAGTAGTGGACCCCCATGTGACCTACATTCGACAAACCAGCACCTAACACTCAAACACGAAAGGAATGGTGTCCCGGACATCAAAAAAATGGGTGCGATATGACCTCTATATTGGCCACTTCATACTCTGTAATATGTCTTCCAATTTTATCTAGATGTTCCACATATTATTAGATAAAAAATAAAATATAATAAATAACAATTTGGAACACAGATAGAGCTTCATTAGTATATTATGACAGGTCACATGACTGGTTGTACCCAATCAAAAAGTCATGACTTAAGTTGTTTATAGAGTTTAACAGTAGAACTTCATTCAATTTGCTGTGGATTGCTGCTATTTTTCAGGACCCCCCAAAATTCAAGGCTTTTTTCGGCTCTATATGAACTAGTCACTGCTGTGGATTCCGGCTATTCTGTGTGCGGACAGCCAAAAATGAAAGCTGTTTCTCCGCTATATATGAAGTTGTAACTGTTCTGTATCCCTGTTTTCCACCATCCGGGGAAAGCTGGACTGATGTCCCTACAGTGTATAGCTCTGAGAAGAGCTGTTGCTTTTCTTCTTTAGTTCTTACCTGCCTATCTGAAGCTAATCGCTATCTAGCCCTCAGCAGATGTCTATCTCTCCCTGTCTCTCACCGGCAAATGACGAATATTGGGCTGGACTATTCTTATAAACGGGAGGTCACCTGATTTCGGCAGCCAATGGGTTTTTTCCATTTTTTTTCACTGCCTCCGTTGTCGTAGTTCCTGTCCCACCTCCCCTGCACAGTTATTGGTGCTAAAAACGCACCAGGGAAAGTGATACGAATTTTAATGCGTATGCAGCCTGGTATTCGATTGTGAACGAATACATCGAACGCCATGATATTCGATCGCATACCTATGCGATCGAACGGTGTTCGCTCATCTCTAGAGATGAGCGAACACTAAAATGTTCGGGGTTCGAAATCCGATTCGAACAGCCGCACACTGTTCGACTGTTCGAACGGGTTTCGAACCCCATTATAGTCTATGGGGGGAAATGCTCGTTTCAGGGGTACGCAACATTCGATCAAATTCTACTTACCAAGTCCATGAGTGAGGGTCGTGTAACACTCGGGAGGGCCAGGGCTGGTATCACGGGTAATATATCAGATGTGGCCGGCTTTTAGGGGGTCCCTGGGTCCCCAATGTGCACAAAATCTCCTTTTTGATGTCCCCGACTACCCATCCCCACTCTGATATCTGACAAAGGACAAAGTAATACAAATGTACATATGGAGTAATCCTTCACATACAATACAGCGATCTTTGTAGGTAGTGCCCAATTGAGCAGGTGATGGTGCTTGGAGCAGTAATGCTTTGGATAGTTTAACTAGTAGTTGCTTGGGTAGTTAAACTTGTATATACTTGTAAAGATGGCCTGTATCCAGGGGGTTAGTCCTCAACAAACTGGGTACACGTATGTAGAAGAGGAACTAGAATGTGCCAGCAGCGGGAGACCCTCAATTTCTGCCAGACTAGCTATGGGCTTCTTAAATATAGATTTGTCCCAAAGACTTACTTGAATAGAGAGATACGTGTGAGGTCCCAGATGTATGGATAGGCAGGTCCGTAAGCTTTAATGCTTGTAAGCTTGGAGCTTCAGAGGAAAACACTCTCTGAGGAGAATCTTGAGTACAGAGGAAGAGACATCTCTGCTTGCAGTGCTCTGAGGGTTGGCTGCCATTTTCAGCTTTCCATGTGTCTGTGTCTACATGTCTTGTCTACCGCTAGCTCCACACAAAGAACTCAGACAAAAGGTCCCCAACCCCCCCTAGAGGGGGCTGTAACTCCTCCTCCTCCAGGCCAGTCAAGGGAGCTTGATTGGTCCTGAAGGTCACCTGATTATACTGGACACCCCTTTACACTGGCAACTCAAATTACAATGGCAAAGTATAGGCAGGAGTAGTTCACAAAAACATCCACAAGATGGCGCATTAATAGACTCCCTGGGGGGGCGGAGCCTGACCGTCAAACGAGATGGCCGCTTGATCTGTAGCTCAGCCACTCGTACGCCCGAACTTCACCCCTTTACTACAGCTATATCGAGCGAACATGGTCAAGACTGGCGGCAATCGATCGGGGGGATCCTCGGGTACCCCCCCGGACACATTCTTCACAGTCTGGAATGCAGCAATACCTGCGAAAGAAAGATCCCCGTTCCCCTCAACTTACCTCCAAGATGGCGCCGGAAGAGGGAGATAGCAGCGCTGAGGAAATGGCGCTGGAATCTGATGTGGAGAGTCAGTCGCATGATAGAGGTCAGACCACTGTTATTACTCAAAACTTTCTGCGTAAAGCCTTGTCTCAGGCCATCGCCCCGGTACTGGCCGAAATTGCAGAGCGCCGAGCCGACTTGAAGGCTATGGATAAGAGAGTCGAAAAGCTTGAAACTATCCAAAGAGAAATAGTTCACTCTGCGTCCTCTATGTCGTCCCAGCTGGAGACGCAGGCGGACTTCATTAACAAAAGCTTTCTACAATTGGAGGATTTGGAAAATCGCAATCGTAGACGCAATGTGAGAATACGGGGCATCCCAGAGTCGTATGAGTCGGACTCCCTACCAGGTACAGCCTGTAAGATTTTTGAGATGTTATTGGGGCCTGATAGACTTACCGTAGCAGCCATTGAAAGGATCCATAGAGCGATACGCCCCAGACCAGGGCCTGAGGACCCACCTCGCGATGTTATATGTGCCCTGCTCTCTTCAGCCGACACTACGGCTATTCTTCAGGCAGCTAGAGACTCCTCAGCGCTAGATCTAGAGGGGGCAAAAATACAGATTTTTCAAGACCTTTCTCCGTCTACGCTACAGAAACGTAGAGCAATGAAACCCCTACTGGATGCCTTGAAGACCCGCAAGATCCCATATTCATGGCTTTTCCCCTTTGGCCTGTCTATTCTTCATAACGGACGGCGATTTAATGTATACTCACCTGCAGACCTCCCAGGTGCATGGGCGACTATTGGTGCTGCACCAGTGGACATCCCTTCCTGGCTCCCGATACCACTGGATTCTCGGGATGAAAGAGAGACTACCTCCCTGTTGCTTTCTCCTCGAGCCCGGAGCCGACTCCGCTCCCCTAGAGCTCCCAAAGGAACTCCTCGCCGACGTGAACTGGTTCTCCGTGACGAGTAATCACTCGTTTATGGACCTGTGCTGTCCCCGGAGGACTTTACTCTTTACTGGATCGTGAGATATTTCTAAATTGCTACTTGAGGAATACCTGTCGTACCTCGTATGCTATAACGGAGATTTTGGTTAAGATGTTTTATACAGTTTGTTATTTGGGCTTGTACCATTTCCCCCCTTCAGATCAGATGGGACGTGTATTGTGTGCACTTCTAATTGAGGAGACGCCTACTTGGACAAATGCTTCTAGTCTTTTTGAGTTAGAAATATGCTGGTAATGGACTAGTTCTTTCAGTTCTAAACCGTACTTCTCATATTGTTAGTCTATGTTGCTTTGCCCCGCCCCTTTTTCCGCTCTTTGTCTACTCCCCTGACTTCTCCCTCTTATGGTTACTCTTGCCCCGTACTCCCCCACTCGCCGCGCCCTCCTACAGCACCACGCCTCCTCCCTTCCAATTCCCTTGCCTCCCCCCCACCTCCCCTTTTCTCCCCCTTCTTCTTCCCATACTCCCGTGCGCCCCCAGGTTTACGCGTTAGTACGCTAGATTCTGATTAAGCTACTTCCGGTCCCCTCTCTTGGACTTCTTCCTGGGCGCGTGAGGTGGATTGTATTTATATATGTTCACATTGACCGAATGCTTGTTATTCTCTACTGCGCATTGGCAACAATGCTTCCACGAGAGTGTCTCTTGGCACCTGAGGTGGATGCGACTCCCACCCTCCGATACTGTATGTGATGCTCCCTATTCTTTTACTCTCCCTTTCTCCATCTTTTCTCCCTGCCTTTGTCTGTTCGTTATTTGCTGGCTTGTTGGTTTGTTAGGTTCCAGCTGTGTGACTTGTTTTTGTTAGTTTTTCTGCCTGTCCTTTGACCTGGTTCTTTTTTGCTAGTACTGGTAGGGGGGTGGAGGAGGGCTCCCAATTGATCAGGCTTTTCTTCACCCGTTCCCTACCGCTTCGCTAGACATAGAAGTATTCTTGTTAACTTTTTACCTGCTTTAGTTGGTCTGGTTTGGTGCGGTGGACGCACAGATTCTATCCACCGTACTTTTGTGAGCTGCACTGATTGACTGACTTCCCCTTTTTCCTCGTTCCTTTGTCCTTCCCTCCCCCCCTCCCCGCATATCTGACCTACCCTGTGTGTCTACTCTACCCTTGCCTGATTTATCTTCTCTCTATCTTGTCTGAATTCTTGAACTTGATCTTGCCTTCTTCTGCGTGCTTCACCTCCTCTATCTCCTTTATCTCTTGCTCTGTTTTCTTTGGTTTTACTCCCCTTTTTCTCTCTCTAGCTGTTAGAATATCCGAGATTACCACGCTGCCATGGCAACCACGATGTGTTTTTCACTGAATACAAAACGCCTAAACTCCCCGAATAAGCGTAACGGTTTGTTTCACATGCTTCGACGTAGGAAAGCTAACTTGGTCTTTCTTCAAGAGACCCATTTTAAAGATGGTAAAATCCCCTATATCCCCAAGAGGCAGTTCCCTCAACATTTTCATAGCACCCATCCCTCTTCTGCCTCCAAAGGAGCTTCACTGCTTATCCATCATTCCATACCGCTATATTTTTGTAAAAGGAACGGTGGCCTCAGTTATGTACACCTTTGCTTCTGTATATGCCCCCAACCAGGGCCAGGTCCCTTGGATCTTAGATATGTTACGAACTCTAAAACTATTTGCGGAGGGACATCTCATTTTGGGGGGAGACCTCAATATCACTTTTGATTATGCCCTGGACTCTACGGCTCGTAGACCCACCCAAAGCCAAAGGTCAATCGGCAGGCTTATGTCCTCTTTGCAGGATCTGCAATTGCTAGATGTTTGGTGGACTTTGCACCCATCAGCTAAAGACTTTACCTTCTTTTCTAATACTGCCCGGACCTATCATAGGTTAGACTACTTTCTAGTATCCCGCACCCTTCTCTCTAATGTCTTGGATTCCGCTATTGGTAATATTGATTTTTCAGACCATGCCCCTGTCTCACTGCAAATTCTCCTCCAAAATGTCCCGAGACCTCAGTGGTCATGGAAATTAAATGAGTCATTACTAGATTCCGAAATAGACGCTGAATGGATTGGAGATAAATTAAAAGAGTACTTTGCAATACATTCAGCTTCTTCTTGTAGTTTACCCATTGTCTGGGAGGCTCACAAGTCTTATGTCAGAGGTTATTTTATATCCCTAGCCACGCGAGTAAAGAAAGACACCCGAAAACGCCTTGATGAGATATTGTTACGTATAGCTCAGATTGAAAAATTGCACAAGCGCTCCCTGACGGACGCAGCCCATGATGAGTTAGTATCCTTGAGGGACCAACTTAAAGATTATCTTAATCGCCAATCTGCTAAACAACACCTTCACTATCGGAAATGACTTTATGCGCATGGAGATAAGGGGAGTCGTATTATGACCAACCTTTTGAAAAAGGAAAGGAAAAAGCTTTTTATATCCTCTATTCGTACTCACAAGGGCCCCTTAGCAACTGCCACACTCGATATAACTAAAGAATTTCTTTCTTTTTATTCTAGTCTTTATAACCTGGATACTGCCCTATCTAAGGAGGAGAAGCGATCCAAAATTGAGAAATTCCTTGGAGAATCCTTATTGGCCCCTATCTCGCAGGAGGAAATTCTAGACACGTTGGATAGTTTCCAAATGGGTAAGAGCCCAGGTCCAGATGGCCTCCCCCTCCGTTACTTTAAACAATTTAAGGAGATCCTTTGCCCTCACCTCACCTCTTGGTGCAATGCCCTTCTATCGGGTGCTCAACTCCCCCCACAAGCACAAGAGGCCCATATTACATTAATACACAAAGAGGGTAAAGATTCCTCTGATTGTGGTAGCTACCGACCCATCTCTTTGTTAAATCTAGACATTAAGTTATGGGCAAAATTGCTCTCTAGACGACTACAATCATTTATCCCTGGCCTGGTCAGAGATGAACAATCCGGATTTGTAATGGGTCGAGAGGGTCGCCACAATATGATGAAGCTTTTACCTGCTATACATGTAGCTCGGATCACGAAACACCTCCTGGTCTTGCTTAGTGTTGACGCAGAAAAAGCGTTCGACAGGGTTGATTGGTCTTTCTTGCGTCTTGCGCTGATAAAATTTGGCTTCCCACAACGGTTTATATCCGCTATCTTCTCTCTGTACGATTGCCCGTCCGCTCGTCTCCGAGTTAATGGCACGCTATCTGATAGTTTCGTAATTTCTAACGGGACGAGACAGGGGTGCCCCCTTTCCCCAACCCTCTTTATCCTTTTTATTGAAACCCTCCTTCAGGCAGTGCGCCAGGATGATAGGATCAAGGGAGTGCGGGTACAGGAAGATGATCTACATGTTACTGCTTTTGCAGACGACCTTTTGTTTCTTATAACCAATCCTGAAGACGGTCTACCCGCTCTTTGTGATAAATTATTCGAATTTGGCAAACTTTCAGGTTACAAGACCAACTTCTCGAAGTCAGAAGTTTTAAATATTACTTTGTCGAAGCCTATGGTTAATATCCTACGTACCCGTACCTCCTTCTCCTGGGCGTCCTCGGAAATCAAATACTTAGGTATTTCTTTGACATCTGACCCTACGGCCCTTTTTAGTAGGAACTTCCCTCCTTTACTAGATGATCTTAAAAGATCCCTCTCTTCCTATGCGACACTACCAGTTTCCTGGTTTGGCCGCAAGGCTATTATTCAGACCTATCTCCTCCCAAAAGTATTATATAAACTAATGATGCTACCGATCCTAATCCCAAAGTCGTTTTTTGTCTCACTTCGTCAAATCTTCTCTAAGTTCATTTGGCGCAATAAACCTCCTCGACCACCATGGTCGTTACTCACACGACGTAAGTCGGAAGGGGGATTGGGCCTCCCTAATCTCTTTAACTACTACCGGGCGTCATTGCTTAGCTGGTGGACAGAGCTGGCTACTCCGTTGCATTCCCCGATACATTCATCTCAAATTCTCTCTAATCATTATGGCTCTACTTTTTTGCGTCACCTATGGATACCAGCGCTAAGTATGACGCTGGGTTCACACCTGCGTCTGGGGTCTCCGTTCTGTGGTTTCCGTCTTCTGCATGCCAGAAGACGGAAACCACAGACCGGGTCCGGCCGTGCGCAGCGGTGAGCGTTTTGCGCTCTCCGCCGCGAAACCGGATTTTTTTATCCGGACACAGAGTACTGCATGTCCGACTCTGTGTCCGGATTATAAAACCTGGTTTCGCGGCGGAGAGCGCAAAACGCTCACTGCCGCGCACGGGCGGACAGCTTTCTCACCCATTCAAATGAATGGGTGAGAAAGTCTCCAGCAGGCTTCCGTCTCCTGCATCTGTTTTATGCAGGAAACGGAAACCTGCAATAAGGACCGACGACGCAGATGTGAACGAGCCCTTAGACGAACTTCTCAAGACCCGTTTTTGGACAGTGCCCCTTATGTATGGTCCACATGCGGCTCACAATTAGCACCCCAACCTTCCCCTTTATTACCACTGGGTTTTCTTCCAGACTTAGTGGGGGTGGATGCGCACGCTTACCGATCCATTTGGGCCCGATTGAACCATTTGTCATTGAGAGATATCTCTACTGAGGCCGGCCTACTTCCGTTAGAAGATATATTGGCTAGGGTTCCTGACCTGTCCATCTCTTTCCTACATAAACGGCATTTATCCCACGTTTTACATAAGGTTCGTGACTCTCTCCCATTTCGCTATGATCTTACCCCTTTCGAGAAGGCGCTATCTTCCAGTACTAAGATGCTTAGGAAAGTTTCCCATTTATTGCACTTGCATATCTCTCCTCCCTCCACGTACAAACCGGCATATTTGTCATCATGGGAAAGAGAACTTGATCTGTCTCTGTCTCCGGAGGAGGTTAGTTCTGTACTATCTAATTCTCATGGTACCTCGCCATGTGTCCGTATCCAAGAAAACCAATTTAAGCTACTGGCGCGTTGGTACCGAACGCCTGACTGGCTCCGCCAGCGAGGTCTTACCACCACAGATATGTGCTGGAGGTGCAACTTGGAGAGAGGTACCTATAAACATCTCTGGTGGGACTGCTCTCTAATGAAACCATTTTGGGCTGCTGTTCAGACTTCCCTTCGATTAGTTTCTTGCAGATCGTTCACAATAACCCCACAGATTGTGTTTCTGAATCTCCCCTCCCCAGGCTATAATCCTAAAAAGAGCAAGTTGGCTAATCACCTATTGTCGGCAGCAAAATTGACCATCCCGTTATTTTGGATGCAGAAGATCACCCCGCCTATTTCTGTTTGGGATGATAAAGTATCACAAATTGCTAGGTTCGAGGAACTTTTGGCCTGCTCACAACGTTCTCATGATACTTATAGAAGTACATGGTTACTTCGGAATGTAAGCATGACACCTTGATTCGTGACCGCCTTGGCAGCTCATGAAGTCTGCGGATCTCCATTCTGTTTGTTCTTTCTTTCTGTTCCCTCTCTTACGCTATACTCTGTTTCTTATTCCTGCGCTCTACCTTCCCTTCCTGTCTCTCATTTATGTTTTTTCTGTTCTAGTTCTCTCACTCTTGTCCTTCTTAAATGTTAAGTTCCCTCAACTCCCAATCCCTGATTTCCCTTCCCTGCCCGTTGCCCCTCTGTCTTTCCCTAGCCTCCCTTCCCTTCCCTCCCTCATTTTTATTTTTAGTCAGTCATGTAAGGCTTAACTTTGTAACTTTCTTATAGTTCATACTGAATTATGTGATATACAACATTGCTTTTCGTTTTGCTGTATGTACTTGTTTGAGCTCTCTCTTTTCAATTGTAGCTCACGCTCATGTATTTGTTTATTTTGTGTTATTTCTGCTCAATAAACTTTTGAATTAAAAAAAAAAAAAATTAATAGACTCCCTGTGTGCTGGCTCTGGTAATATATAGAAGGAATGAAGGGGGAGGAAACGCTTTACCTTATATGCAAATGTCCATACCATCTCGGTCTGCAAGGACTATTAAAGGGAATGGGACGAGCAGTACCGGGACATTACAGTCGGGCTGGATTCTTCTCCCTGCGCAGCGTCCCCTTCCGGCCTTGAATTCACTCTGCTAGGCATCGGGCCTGGGCAGAGCCGACTGCGCATGCCCGCACTACAAGCGTGCAGGCGATGGCGGCAGGGAAGGCCATGTGGTATCCAGACCCCCATCCAGGAGGGGAGGGGAGCACTGATGATGGCTGCCCTGTGTCCACGATGTCTGCGGGCTAGGAGTGACAGCAGGCTTTCCGGAGATCCCAGGAGCAGCTGCAAGGTGACCGGAGGCCTCCGAGGAGGAACGCAGGCTGGCCGGGTCCTTAGCAGGGGAGCCGGGAGATGAGCTGCGTGGAGGAGAAGCGGTGGCGGGCGCCATCTTGGATCCTGTGTGGATGCAGGCTGCTTCGAAACGCGGTCCCCGGAGAAACCGCTCGATGGAGAAGTCGTGGGATGCCCCAGGAGGGGTTGAAGAGGATCGCTGTGTCCCCCTGCGAGATTTGCCCATGTCGGAAGGGCTGTAGAGAAGCCGGTCGGTCGGAACAGCAGGCTATATCGGAGGCCGGGGAAGGAGCTCAGGCGACGTGCGTCTCTACTCCTCCATAGCCAGGCCACGCCCCCCGGAGAGGCACTTTTAGACCTCATTTTAATAAATGAACCTGACACACTGTCAAAAGTGGAGGTTGGTGGACATCTGGGTAATAGTAAGCATAACATCATATGTTTTCTTGTACACATTAAGAAGATGTTCATTAGAGGGGGTACAAAAACACTAAACTTCAGGAAGGCCAATTTTAACCAGCTGAGAGAGGAGCTTAGCAGCATACACTGGGACAATGTCCTCAACGTGACGGGAACACAAACAAAATGGGACATCTTCAAAAATATACTAAACTAGCAGGAGGACCCGGCTTCGCACGGGTATATTTCATTTTTTGTTTGTGTAGTGGCCCCATAAGAATTGTCCAGTTTTGCACTGGTGTATTTTGTATATCGTTTGTGTGTGTCCATAAGCGTCATGTGATCATGTGTATCTCATTTCGAATATCAGTGAAAAACCTGTGATCAGTTGTTATGGAGACCTTGAGTTGGGAATGCTGTATCTCAGCAATGGTACTTCCGAGCGAGTTGGAGTCTCGTCTTAAACCTTCCCGGATACCTGAAGTATCTCTGTACCAAATTTGGTGAAGATCGGTCCATTCGTTTGGTCGCGCATAAAGAACAGACAGACAAGAATTCATTTTTATAAGATAGAGAGAAGACATGAGTATAACGCACTATATAAACTGGCCCTATCTGACCCTGAGGTAATTGTACGGTACCGGATTTATACAGTCTCTTAGCTCTCTGTGGTGCTCCCTCGGTGCAGGCCTGGGTCCAGGAACTCAGCAAACTCGGTCTTGGGTGAAGGTCTGAACACGGTGATGGCAGTCTAAGGCACAGTCTGCAACATGCGCAGCAAACCGCTATAATGGTAAGGCACCTCCAGAAAACAGTCTATGAATATTTGGTTGAGCTGCAGCCGTCCATAGCAAGTCTCTCAACCGGCCTTTAGTCTCTAGTAAGACTCTCAACAACACTGCTGCTTTTTCCTGTAAGCCTCTGCAGTGCTTCGGGCCTTGCACTATGCGCTTAGAGGCTATGGCTGACTAACAGGTCCTCACAGCACAGAATCTGGGCCCAAACTGGCTGCTCTCAGCTTCCTGCTCCACGTCACTTCTTTTGGACTGCACCATTAAGCAGGCAGAACCAGGGAGATTATTGTCTCTTACATTAGTACAGTCCTAGGCAATAAAAGGTAATGTCACAGAAAAGTTTGAAAGGGGCAACTAACTCCTACAATTCTCAGGTGCCTTTGACTATTTTATTCGTGGGCATTCTCCTTTCACCTGTTCTATAAAAAGCAGCAAAATAAACCCGTTACAGTCAGCGTAGTTTTTATTCACACACTTCATTTCTATGGGTCCATAAACAAGGCTGTAGATTTTGTGTCCAAGTCCTATACCAGGAACAGAAATTATGAAGCCTATCCTACTGTAGGAAATCCAACAAGTCTTTATGCAGATCCAGAGCTGCGGATAACACACGAAAATGTGTTTATTTTTTTTAAGGATTAGTATTCACGGACAGTAAAAACTACTACACGTGTGCAGTAGGCCTTAGCCAAAGCTTACACTTAGGCTAAGGCCACACGTACCATAATGCAGCGCAGTCGATTCATCTTTTTTCATTATTGTTTTGCAGAATTTACCTCGGTGGCCTTTCTTCGCTTATTATACTTATATTGGAAACATCAGCATTTCCCCAGGTATAATGGACATGTTCAGACTTTCAAAAATTTGTCACACACTCAGTCACTATAAAAGATACTGTAAAACTAAAGCGTTTCTATAACAAGGAGCTTCCGTCCTCTAGAAAAAATAAAAAATTCAGCGTACTGTCTGCTTTCTCGATCTGTGCTGGTCCCGTAGCTCTTTACCGCCAGAAGGCGGAATTCTAGCGGTATACAAAACCGCATGAGCCCCAGGCGGTGAAAGGACCTCTGTAAAGGGAAATGTATCACAAAGCTCTCGAGGGGGGAGTGAAAGCCAATCACCTGCTCCAGACCGCAAATGGTGCCTTTCAGGTCCGCTTCACATCTGTGTCAGACGGAGCCCATTGAAATTGGCAGAGGCAAACAAAAATAAATAAAAATCGCAGCACGGACAATTATATCTACGGAAACGCTGGCAAATTCCCTGTAGATATAATTGTAACAGAAAGTAGTCAGCAGAGGAAAACTCCATGAACTTTCTGTTCAAAGAGCTGCAGGAAGAACAGCGATGCGTTCTGAAAAAAAAAAAAAAAAAAGCCTCCGAATTGATTTCAATGGGCTCTGCTAGCTTTTTTTTTTTTTTTTCACTCACGTAATTTTCCGCTAGCTGAAAATACAGCGCCATTTTCCTCTGTGTGACTGGACCCATACTATGACCTGAACTGACATCTCGGTAATGAAAACCGCCTCACCGGCAGACTGGTGAACTTGCCCATAGCAACCAGAGCTCAGCTTTCACTTTACCTCAGCAGCTCCAGTGATGAAAGCTCCTGCATAGTAAGCAATAATGACACCATGAGGCAGTTTTCGCCTGACCAATATTGCTGCTCAGTAAGGCTGCTTGCACACTACAGGATTTTTCACGGCTCCCTGGGCTGTGGATACTACATCTCCATAAACTTCTATAGAGCTGCAAAAGTCACAGCTTTGTGCACAAAGTCTTCTATGGAACCACCGAATCCACGGCACGGAAGCCCGTAAAAAAAAAAAAAAAAAAAAAAAAAACTGTAGTGTGCAAACAGCCACTAAGGATACCAGACATGTTTTGTCAGTGCATTCATGTATGTGTGCACGTGTGTGTGATCCACGAGTATGTATCTGTGCGCGCATGCACATATATCATCCATATATGTGTATGTGCGATCCATGAGTTTGTGCGTGTGCAGTAGTTGTGTGTGCGCTCTGTTCGTCCATGTATATAGTGTGCATTCAGCCGAGTGTCTTCCCCCGTGCGTGTGTATGGTGTGCATGTGGTATTTATGGGGGTAGTGTTTGTGTTGTGTCTATCTAGAGTGGTCTGGTTTTTGTGTTGTGCTTGTGGGTTGGTGTATGTGTGATGTTTACATGGTTTTGGTGAAATACGTGTTGTGGCCCCTTTAGTGGTGACTCTTTTGTGCAGGCGCTATAATCCGTCCCTGTCAGTCACAAACGGTTTCCCTTCAGCGCTTTCACGTTTCCCAATTCTATGGATAGGGCCTAACTTCAGGGACCCAAATCTCATGACGAGGAGGGGCGCTAGCAAGATGTAACGTGCGCAGTACTCTGCTCCTCTGGGTGGAGAAGGGGGGGGGGGGGTGCGCGCTAAATTTCACTCAAATCAGGCAAGAACTGTGGATTTGTATAGAGCAGACTACTACAGATTTGGAGATCTATAAAATATATAGATATCAAAACGCAGGAAATTTCAGCTATTTGCAGTTTTGCTGATAGCCAGCTCTGTTATCTCTATGTAAACACACAGATAATATGCAACTGCTTGTACTGAAGCCACTGAGTATTATCTGATCTGCAGAAGCTGCTGCCACAGATGAGAAACCCCCCCCCCCCCCTTTAATCCAAATTGGCAGATGTAGAAGAGCTTGGTAGGTGGTGCATTTATGAAAATGTAGCAGAGCATTACTTGCGGTAACAACTGATGGCAGGTTTTTCAATGATATCCAAACTGATACACATGATGCTTGTGGATCAATAGAAACTCACAGCTTCTTCAGTGTTCACATACACACAGCTTTCCATAGCAACTACTCTATTCGTATGGGGCCCAATACACAAACAAAAGATTAAATATACCTGTGCAAAGCCAGGTCTTCCTGCTAGAAAATATATAATATACACACACACTACATATTGTTACTTTACACAAACCTCTGTTTCCAGTTTATTCTCTCCCACAGCTCTACTACAGCAGCCTCCCCCTGTCCCCCCTTTAGCTCAGTCCTGTACAGCTTCTACCTTGCATAAGGCTATTGTGACCGGTCACACTTGTGTGGAGCCTTTACATAACTGACAAAGGTTTTTTTGCAGGACCTACAAAAAAAAAAAAAAAATTCCTGGCACAGAGGCCAAGTTCGCAGTTTTTTTGGTCAGGATTTTGAGGCCATAGCCAGATACAGTCTCAAAATCCTGACCAAAAAGATGGCTCTTATTGAAGTCAATGAGATCCACTCCGGTCTTTTTTCCAGGAGCAGTTTCTTCTGGAAAAGAGGAGAGCTGCTCATTCAGGCTGTTTTGCCTCATGATTCGGCCTGAAGACACACCCTCCTCCAGACTCGGCCCCTTCATTGGGCCTGGAGTGGAGTGCGCAGCTGGATGCCGGGGGTAGTGCACCAGCTTTCAGTCGCAGTTACCTGGCTTTAGGTCCCGAACCTGAGGCAGCCTCCTCAGGTTTCGGACCAAAAAAAAAAAACCTCCGTCTGAACTTACCCTTAGTATTGCTGGCAGTTTGTAGACCTGCAGCAAAGAAGAAATTCCACCTTTGTTTGTAAACCACACAGTAGAATAAAGATATCATGTGAAGACAACCATTGCAATGGGAAATTTCACTTTATTTTTCTGGAGACATTTCAGAAACAAATATACAATACAATAAGAATTGTGACTTTTTGGAGTCTAGACCATAATTGCAAGAACTTTCTAAGATCTGTCAGAGTTGCTAGCTGGTTAAGGAAAACATTTTTTTTTGTACCGTGTTAGCCAGTGGATATGAAATCAATAAAAAACAAAACAAAAAAAAACAAACAAAAAACCAAAACGAGTCTTTGGTAGTGGATCCCTTTATTAATGACTAATGACAGATTAAGAGTTTTCGAAATATACCTGAGGAAGAAGCAGAGAGCATCAAAAGCTTGTAATCTGTCATTAGTAAGGGGGCGTTCACACAATCGTCAGTGTCCGCTGCTAATGTCCGCACAAGATTTTGAATGGACATTAGCAGCGGACACAGATTGTAGTGTGAACGCCCCCCCTTAGACATTAAAAAAAAATGT
Source organism: Leptodactylus fuscus (assembly GCF_031893055.1). NCBI lineage: Eukaryota > Metazoa > Chordata > Amphibia > Anura > Leptodactylidae > Leptodactylus > Leptodactylus fuscus. Next base: position 221,537,154 of record NC_134265.1, on the reverse strand, counting down.
ATCCACTTCTGAAGATTCAAGTTTTTTTTTAGCTGGTTATGTTCATAGGAAACTTTACAGCAAAAAGACAAATTGAAACATTTCATAGAACTAATAGTTGATACGCGAGATGAAGGTCCAGCCAGGTGTCCATGTCACATGTTCTCCACTCCTGAAGCAAGCACAAGTCTAGAAGAGAAAGTAAGTTCATGTCATTTTACAGAAAAATGGGAAACCGGATACGACAAAATAAATTTGGAATGCTATAAGATACGACAACCGACCGACAAAAACGCTCCACTACATACTTTTGGAATGAACATTTTACCACCATTGCAAACAAAGAAAAACTCTTAGCACACCGTCATCCGTCCACACAACACCGACAACCTGCTGCAAAACCAAGACCGCAGGATGCAGCAAACAAAGCCTGAGCAGCCACCTTTAGACCAGAGGGTTTTCTGGCGACTGGTGTCAGATGCTGGTCAATGCAGCTACACTCCCGCCACGATGCTGTATGAGCTAAGCAGCGCAGGTACTAAAGTGAAGTCCTCAATTGGAAATCTGATATGGATAAGGCCTAAAATACCAACTCTTGAAGCTCCCTGTAAAAGAAAGCAGGGATTCCTGTAACTTGCAGGCCCAAATAGCACATGATCTCCAGCCCCTGCTAAGCCCCATACCACTCGCGGTGATGTTACCGAAATATAGACAAGCATAGCGATACGCTCCGGCCGAAAGCGTGGCCACCATGCGCTATAGTACAAGCAACACCACCACTTGTAGCACAGTGCCCAACAAGCACCAAAAAACCATGTGCTGCCTGTGCCTACATATCACAGAAGTCACCGCCATCTTCCTCAGGGAGCTCCCAGAGTTGAGACTCCAGGCCTCATCCAGCCAGACGCCCACTTAAGGGCTTCACTGAAGCAGCTACACCACTCAGACCACACAGCACCGCAGAAAGAACACAGCTACACTGGCCAGCGTTTGATACCAGTTGCCAGAAAGCCCATCTGGACTTTAGGCGCCTACCCATGACTCGGTTCACCACAACCCTTAGCGTTAACCCCACAGCAAACTGCCTGTACTGTATGAAAAGAGTTTTGAGTACCAAGAGAGGTTTTGCCTTCATCCCATTAAAAAGACCCCATGCTAAAAGTTGATACTACAAGCAGACGTACTAAATATAGCAGTCTACCCACATCCTCCACCACCCTCTCCATCACCACATGAAGGCTCAGATTCATAAGGAGGGGTTTATGAACCCTTACCTCCGACGCAACAATGGTAAAGGCAGTTTTGGGAACTACAGACTATAAAGGATAATGTGCCACAGCTTTGAAGAGACTCACAAATGCAAACCACATATGGACAACCATCAATAACCCGCCCCATCTTACAAGAACACTGACACACTGCAACATCGCACAACCTAAACATAGCATGCACCGACAGGACCCCTCAGAGATCTGGCACAGAACAGGAATGCCAACTCCTGAGAACGAAAGCAGCCATTTCCGTAATTAGCAGGAGCGAACAGCACATGATCTCCGGCACATGTGCTGCCCGTTCCTACAGGTCACAGAAGTCACCACCATCGTCTTCAGGGAGCTCCTGAGTTGGACTCCAACTGTTACCCACAATCTCCACTTGGTGGGGTTTAGTTCAGCACCTACACTGCTCAGATCATACAGCATCACAGTGCGGGAATCACAAATCCCATGCAGCTTGTGACATGTCCCCTCAGTGCTAGCCGGATGCAGGATTTGACAAGTCGTGACAGCCATCCACACCTAGTCTACATCTACTTGCCCCTTCATGACTCTACAACGCATTATCTTTCTAACAACTAACCACACAGTAGGATACAAGCTTTATAAACCTAGATTAGAGGTCAGTTCTCAAGGACACAGGCAAAACCTAAAGAGCACATAGTAATCTACCGCTAGTGCCCTCCACCACCCCTGCCATCACCACACGAAGGCTTGAATTCATAATGAGGGACTTATGATCCATAGACCTCCGACATAACAATGAAGAGGATAGCTTTAGGCACCAGTTTTATATTGATCCTTGCTCACAGCAGCTGCAAAATACCCAAAAAAAAGGCCAAATGGAACTTACCTACAATCTTGTAGAGGGCAAGGTGATGTTCTTCTAGTAGTAGATCCAGCTTTCACAGCTACAAAAGAGGAAAACACGACACTTAAAAAACCGTTTTAGTGTCGATTCAGAAACTGCAGGAGATTGAATATTGTTGGATTATTGTTGGGGGGGGGGGGGGGCAGAGTCATTCTGATCAAAGTATTAAAGTGATAACCCCTCCATTATCACAATGATACAGTGACAATAATGACCAAGATTTTTTTAGTGAACAGTTACCCAAGAGTTGCCCGAGACAGTAATAAGGGTAGTGTGTCTAATATTATATACACAGAGGAAGGTGGAGGAAGACAAGGCCAGCAAATACAACCTATAACCCCGACAGAGTTGATCCAGAGGAAGGCGAAAACTGGCAGTCAGTACAAGACCCAGGATCAACTATTCTAACAAGTGTAAAACCCTCATACAGTAGGGAATATTGAAATATAATATCCACAGTGTGTCGTTTTATAACATTCATATACACATTAGATAAGGTTGCATAAAGAGAAACATACATAAAGTACAGCCCTACAGAGTTGATCCAGAGGAAGGCAAAAAACCCCATGAGGCCAATGCCAATAACCCCATGTTATGGGAAAAAAATTCCTTCCCGACTCCAGTACGGCAGTCAGTATAAGACCCTGGAAAAACTCGTCTAGATTTACCATTAGGACTGGGGACAGCCAAAAAAAAAGTAGCAATACATGCATTCTCTATAGTAGGTTGAGCTAGGGCTGGGCCGACAGTCTCACCATACAGTTGTATGGTGAGCTGCCATTTCCCTACAGCTTATATTAGTCTAGGCATACTAATGCCATTAGGATTAGACTCATTTCTATCATGGTATTAGAGGGAAAAACCTACTACAACTCAGGGGGCCTAGGGCAGAGACTAGCCAAAGCAGAAAGTTACTCTGATGGCATGGTGAAGCAAGAAATGCAGAGCATCAATTGCAAAGTTGGTTTGTTTTTTAATTTAATTACTAGCCTTCACACGGTGTTACATCAATATCCCCTCCAATATCAATGCAACGGGTCATGCTCCGGCACCCTATCTAGCTAGGACTAGGGATGGGCTATGGCCTCACCATGCAGTTGTATGGTGAGCTGCCAGGTTGTTTTATTAGTCTAGGCATACTAATGCCACTAGGCGGCGGCGTTCTCATCAGAGCATTAAAGCAATAACCCGCCCAACTATCACAGTAACACAATGACAAAAGCAGCCAAAACCGCCGGACTAGAGCTAGACCTATTAATGCCATTAGGAATAAGGGAGGCCAGTTCCATCAAATGCATTAATGTAATAACCGACCGAAATATCACAGAAATACAATGACAGACGGCTAAACCCGTCAGGATCTGCTCTCAAGTAAGAACTGGCAGGCATAGCTCTCTATAAGACCCGCCAAGGCATAGATCTGTTAAGAACCACCGGGCGCTGTCTCTATAAGAACTAGCAAGCACAGGTCTCCCTATAAGAACGGTCACCTTCAGAGCTCCCACAGAGTTCCACAGGCAAAGCTAAGAGCAAATAAAAGGGGGGAAACCTACCGTGTCAACTCAGCCGGTCCCACGTCTCTGCAGCACACCAGTCCACGCGCCGTCCTCCTTCTGCACAACTAGCTTCCGTATACTACAACAGCTGTATTTAAGGCATCACATGCTTGCCACACCCCCTCACGTGTTTCTGAGGGGGCGTGGCCAACTAATTGGGAAGGTTTCTACACAGCTGTTGTAGCACGTGCCAAACAAGTGAAAGTGGGTGTGGCTGGAATAAATTCACATAGCAGGGAAACAGCAGAATGTCGAAAGCAATATGTTTCTAAAGCACGTTTTCGCCCTCTTTCTGTTCTTCAATAGTTTGGAGATGTGCACTTGGAGTAGTGCTGAGTGGAATGTTAGCAGTGTATAGGACACAAGTACCTTGTTTTTATTTTTGTGAGTAATGAAAACGTGTCTTCCTAAAGATACTTCTGTATCTCTTCACAGGACCCAAGCATCCATCTATTGCTGTTACTGTAGAATGACTAAATATACCTGTATTTCTTCCCCAGCTCCTTTACCACAAGTAGAACTTTCAATCCGTCAACCAATCTTAATACGACCAATCAACGGTATTACACTAAGACTACACTTTATATGACTGTGCTGACAGTACCAGTATTAAAGATGGTAGACGCGAAATCCTAGTGGGCTAAAGGACTTCCGGTGACGACGTGATCATGTGATCAGACTGGCGTGGGCGGAGCTATTTAGGACAGTGCCGAGTTACACAGGAAAAAGAAGTTGCAGTGAATGGAGACTGGAAGGAGGTAAGAGACGGCATGTGTAAGCAAGAGGGGTGGAAAGGGCTGGGGGAGAGGGTCAGGCTGTGTGTGAGCATGATATAGGAGTTTGGATGGGTAAAAGCTAAATACTAGACTCCGTAAGGACCGTCTGCCGATACAAGGTCACATGACCGGATAGGCGTGTCTTTACTTGTAAGCAAGACCTTCCACAGTATCCTGTGTAGTGGAGCAACATGGAGAGCTGCGAGGTGCACGATTTAGTGAAGGGGGGGAGATACAGTAGGTGGACTGCAGGGAGTAGTGTAGAGGGGGAGAGATGTGCAGGGTCGGACAGGCCCGCCGGGAGACCGGGGAATCCCCCCGTAGGCCCCAGCCTGGACTATTAAGACCCTCATTATGGGGCCCTACCGGACCTCCACTGCCTTTTTTTTTTTTTTTTTTTTTTTTAGTAGACAGTGGAGGTTCGGTAAGGCGTCTGCTCAGGGCTGGTGTCAGCACCCGGGCAAGTCACTGTGAAGTATGAAGGGAGAGAGACTCCGTGCTGAAGAGACAGCATGTGTGAGTAATAGGGGAGACATGGGGGGGGGGGGGGGGGGGGCAGGCTGTGTGAGCGAGAGGGGAGACATGGAGGTGCAGGCTGTGTGAGCGAGAGGGGAGACATGGAGGTGCAGGCTGTGTGAGCGAGAGGGGAGACATGGAGGTGCAGGCTGTGTGAGCGAGAGGGGAGACATGGAGGGGCAGGCTGTGTGAGCGAGAGGGGAGACATGGAGGGGCAGGCTGTGTGAGCGAGAGGGGAGACATGGAGGGGCAGGCTGTGTGAGCGAGAGGGGAGACATGGAGGGGCAGGCTGTGTGAGCGAGAGGGGAGACATGGAGGTGCAGGCTGTGTGAGCGAGAGGGGAGACATGGAGGTGCAGGCTGTGTGAGCGAGAGGGGAGACATGGAGGTGCAGGCTGTGTGAGCGAGAGGGGAGACATGGAGGTGCAGGCTGTGTGAGCGAGAGGGGAGACATGGAGGTGCAGGCTGTGTGAGCGAGAGGGGAGACATGGAGGTGCAGGCTGTGTGAGCGAGAGGGGAGACATGGAGGTGCAGGCTGTGTGAGCGAGAGGGGAGACATGGAGGTGCAGGCTGTGTGAGCGAGAGGGGAGACATGGAGGTGCAGGCTGTGTGAGCGAGAGGGGAGACATGGAGGTGCAGGCTGTGTGAGCGAGAGGGGAGACATGGAGGTGCAGGCTGTGTGAGCGAGAGGGGAGACATGGAGGTGCAGGCTGTGTGAGCGAGAGGGGAGACATGGAGGTGCAGGCTGTGTGAGCGAGAGGGGAGACATGGAGGTGCAGGCTGTGTGAGCGAGAGGGGAGACATGGAGGTGCAGGCTGTGTGAGCGAGAGGGGAGACATGGAGGTGCAGGCTGTGTGAGCGAGAGGGGAGACATGGAGGTGCAGGCTGTGTGAGCGAGAGGGGAGACATGGAGGTGCAGGCTGTGTGAGCGAGAGGGGAGACATGGAGGTGCAGGCTGTGTGAGCGAGAGGGGAGACATGGAGGTGCAGGCTGTGTGAGCATGGTTGCGTCTAGATTGGAGTTGCTCCTGGTAGGTCCTCCCTCCAGCAACTCCAATCTAGTCACCTCACTAGTGAACGGTCTAGATTGGAGTTGCTGGAGGGAGGACCTGCTAGAATCATCTCCAATGTAGACTGTTCAGTACTGAGGTGACTAGAATGGAGTTGCTTCGAGGAGCTGCTGCCAGAAACTCCAATCTAGTCACTTCACTACAGGAGCAGCTAGAGTGGAGTGTCTATAGGGAGGATCCGTAACTGGCCAAGAGAGACATTGTATATGTATATAATATCAATAAAAATATAGGAAAAACACATTCCTGGACATGTTTACATATGGCATTGATATATATATATTACATAAAATATACCTATATAAATATATATTTGCCATATGCTCTGTACAGGGAGGTGACGCCGCAGCCTTACGTGTTTATTATAACTTGCGCCACTTATTGTAAGTGATAATGGAAATATATGGCAATTTAATAACTGATATAGAGCTAAATTCTGACGTATCGCTGTGCGCCTGATTTATCAGTATATAGTTAATGCAGGTAGGCTCATGATGGTCTCGGCATATTCTGTAGTTACAATAGGTGGGTCCTCCTTGCAGCAACTCCATTCTAGCTGTCTCAATACAGAACTGACTAGAATGGAGTTGCTGCAGGTAGGTTCATGGTATCGGTATATTCTGTAGTTGCTGTAGGTGGGTCCTCCTTGCAGCAACTCCATTCTAGCTGTCTCAATACAGAACTGACTAGAATGGAGTTGCTGCAGGTAGGTTCATGGTATCGGTATATTCCGTAGTTGCTATAGGTAGGTCCTCCTTGCAGCAACTCCATTCTAGCTGTCTCAATACAGAACTGACTAGAATGGAGTTGCTGCAGGTAGGTTGATGGTCTGGGTATACTCTGTAGTTGCTATAGGTAGGTCCTCCTTGCAGCAACTCCATTCTAGCTGTCTCAATACAGAACTAACTAGAATGGAGTTGCTGCAGGTAGGTTGATGGTCTGGGTATATTCTGTAGTTACAATAGGTGGGTCCTCCTTGCAGCAACTCCATTCTAGCTGTCTCAATACAGAACTGACTAGAATGGAGTTGCTGCAGGTAGGTTGATGGTCTGGGTATATTCTGTAGTTGCTATAGGTGGGTCCTCCTTGCAGCAACTCCATTCTAGCTGTCTCAATACAGAACTGACTAGAATGGAGTTGCTGCAGGTAGGTTCATGGTATCGGTATATTCTGTAGTTACAATAGGTGGGTCCTCCTTGCAGCAACTCCATTCTAGCTGTCTCAATACAGAATTGACTAGAATGGAGTTGCTGCAGGTAGGTTCATGATATCGGTATATTCTGTAGTTACAATAGGTGGGTCCTCCTTGCAGCAACTCCATTCTAGCTGTCTCAATACAGAACTGACTAGAATGGAGTTGCTGCAGGTAGGTTCATGGTATCGGTATATTCTGTAGTTGCTGTAGGTGGGTCCTCCTTGCAGCAACTCCATTCTAGCTGTCTCAATACAGAACTGACTAGAATGGAGTTGCTGCAGGTAGGTTGATGGTCTGGGTATACTCTGTAGTTGCTGTAGGTGGGTCCTCCTTGCAGCAACTCCATTCTAGCTGTCTCAATACAGAACTGACTAGAATGGAGTTGCTGCAGGTAGGTTCATGGTATCGGTATATTCTCCATAGGTTATTCAGTATAGGACCTATATCTTATAAGCTCCGCCTACAGTAATAATAATAATAATAAAACACACATTTTAAAAATTTATATTTTATTGAACTAAAACCATCCGCACAATCCTCATTATCCATATTTAAAAAAAAAAAAAAAACCTAAACAAAAAACCACCTCCACTAGTTACCAACGTAGTCCATCAACCCCCTCCCTTCTACCAACTTACCTGTCCTGGTCTAGTATTACCTGCTTTCATGGAATAAACCAGCCACTGTCGTCTCATGCGGTGGGGTTACTAGAGTAAAGACAGGATCACATGTGCGCCAGGTTCTACGTTGTTTAAAGAGGACCTTTCACTTCCTGGGGCACATGCGGTGTAATACACCACTAGAAAACCAACAGTGTGCTGAATTCAGCGCACTATCGGCTTTCCCTTTCTGTTCCGGTACCGTAGTTCTTCACTGTCAGAAGGGCGTTTCTAACAGACAGTCAGGAACGCCTTTATTCACAGTAGCATCTATTGCGCTGTATTGTGAGACTGGGGGGCATTGCTTATTTCCAACAATGACGTCTATGGACGAGTACTATCAGGAGGGGAGGAAACGTTCCTCACCACTCTCACAGTACGACTTTGGGCTTTCTAGCGGTGTATTACACTGCATGTGCCCCAGGAGGTGAAAGGTCCTCTTTAAATCTGTCATGTGACCTGAATGATGAAAAGCCAGATCGCTAAAACATCGGTTACTCATGGACACCAGTGGACTCCATTGACTTAATGGGGTCAGCCGTTTCCATACTGAAACGGGCAGAGAGAACAATCCTCCGTGCAGGACTTTTCTCTCTGTCGATTTCTGCGGCCGATGTGAATCTAACCGCAAATTTAGTCCAGTGACCTTCTTTTTTAATTAATGGAGAACCAGAATGTGAGGCCTCCTCCTACTGAAAGGATAGTACCTCAGGATAGGCCATCAGTATTAGATGTGTGGGGGCCCCTGCAGATCTCTGGTGTTGTACAAACTGTAGTGGCGAGTGTAGGTACCGCAGCGATGCGCCATTACAATCTCTGTACCGGAGATATGCAGGGGTTTTACGTGTTGGGGTTCCCCTGCAGGTCTAATATTGATGGCCTACCCTGAGAAAGTGGATAACTCCATGAGGCTTGCTCCCCACACCACTTAAACACAGTGGAAGAAACGTGGCAGAAGAAAAAACAAAAACAATCCCATCCCCATTTTACGGTAAAATAGATGCAGCGGATACGCTGCACTGTCATGGTTTTGGAAATTGGAGCATGCCAGTTATACCCCAGGACGTGGCGGCGGCTTCCCTATTGGTATAGTTAAAGCAGAAAGTCCACAGAGGAAACCTGTACAAAGCGCTACAGGAAGAACCCCGATGTGTTGCTGTTTTTCCAACAGTGTTTTTTTGCTACAGGTGCTACGTGGGGCCTTAACCACAAGTCATGTCAAGCTTGTGATTAACCCCTTCTTGGGTAATCAGCAATTCAATCACTTAGATGGAATCACTGACTGCAGGAGGTTGGGGGAGTCAGTGGTGAATACAGCTCACCAGGCACACTTGGTGGTCTTCGGGGGGCACGTTGTATTAATGAATATATGGGGGGGAGAACACAGGCAGCCTGCTATACAAATAAAGCAGGGGTCGGCAACCTTCAGCACACCAGCTGTTGTAAAACTACAACTCCCAGCATGTATACTTGCTCTGCTGTTCTTGGAACTCCCATGGAAGTGAATGGAGCATGTTGGGAGTTGTAGTTTCACAGCAGCTGGAGAGCCGAAGGTTGCTGACCACTGAAATAAAGTATAGCTGCCCTAATCTTCCTTAGGGTTGCACCTGCTGTACAGGGAGAGTAAAGTGACCATGACATTTGTTAGAATTGCTAACTCATGCACTAGAAAGAGTTAATTGCAGTCATAACCTGACCACGACTAACCCCAAGTGCAAGAGTCACAGTCAAGGGTTTACACTCAGTTATGACACACAGAAAAGTAATGTCTTAAGATTCGCCCCCATCAGTTTGGTGCTAGTGATCACTGCAGGGTTGGAGAGTGAGCAGTGCAGAATATTTATACCTACAGCTCACACAGGAGGCAGCCCCCAGGTCCTGGATCTCCCCTATCATACAGATGGCAGCCCCCATGCCCCTCTCAGGCTACAGATGGCAGTCCCCCATGGACTGAAGCCCCCCTCAGTATACAGCAGGAGCACCCTAACACATAGGTGGCAACATCCAAGGTGCTGGACCCCTCCAACACACAGGCAGCATCCCCAAACACACACAGGTGGTAACATCTCAGGGCCCAAGAACAACCCCCACCCACATACAAACAGCACTGCAGGAATCCCCCATTTACATGAAGGCAGCACCCAAATGACCTAAACACAACAAAGCAGTACCCTGGAACCTCCGCCACATGCCCACAGGTGGAAGTACCCAAGGGACCACCACCAAAACCACCTCACACACACAGGTAGCATCCCAGGGGCCTCCAAACAAGGACACAGGTCGCAGCACCCTGGGACCACCTCCAGAACTCCCTCTCACATACAAGCAGTACCCCAGGACCCCAACACACAAATTCGATACCCCTGGGAACCCACACAAACGCATGCAGCAGGCCCCCCCAGGGACCCTCCCCACCATTACATGCAAGCAGCACCCCAGGGATGTTTGCTCATCCATTAGATGTCAGCAGCACCCCAAGGACACCGCCCCCCCTGTAGATGCCCAAGCACACCAAGGATACATGCCAACATAATTAGATGTCGATGGCACCCCAGGGTCTCTGCCCCTTTTAGTTGCCAGAAGCACGCCAGGGACACCTTGCCCCTATCCATGCCAACAGCATACACCATAGATGCTAATAGCACTCCAAGGACCTCCCCCTTTATGCCAGAAGCACCTCGAGGACCTCTACCTTTCTTCAGATGCCAGCATCCCAAAGATCCCTGCCCACTTAGATGCTAGCAGCATCCAAGGGACTCATGCACTCCTACAGATGCCAACTGCACCCCTGCCCCCCCCCCCCCCGTTTAGAAGCACACCAAAGATCCCTGTCCTTCTCTTTTAGTTGCCAGCAGCACCCCAAAGGCCCCTGCCCCTTCTTAGATGCCAGTAGTACCCCAAAGACCCCCCCCCCCCCCAGATGCCAGCAGTATCCCAAAGACCCAGTGCCCCCCATTAGATACCAGCAGTTCTTCAAAGACCCACTGCCAGGGGTGTAACGATCGTGACCTGGCCCGGTGAGACACGGGGCCAGTAGCCAGCTAGAGATAGTCGGGGTCCAGTACCACTATGTGACAGCAGCAGGGGAAAGCCTGGTTCCCCGACCACTATATATATTGTAAATGAAAAAGGGCACCGGCATATTGCCAGGCCCTTTTTCAATAGACACTGGCCCAGGAGAGGTGACTTAAAGTAAACAGATATACTCACCTCTCTGCGTCCTCTCCGGCGTCTTCCATCATGTGATTGAAGCCTAAGATTAGGCCCCAGCAGTCAGATGGAGCGCAGCGGCGTAATGATGTCAGTGACCCCTCATGTGACTGCTGAGGACCAATCACAGGACTCAACAGAGACGTCAGGAAGATGCTGAAGACAGCCGGAGCCAGGATGCCCAGGAAAGGCGAGTATTAGGGTTTGTTAATTTTATTCACCTACCCTGGGCCTCCTATTATTATACTCTGGGGTCTGAGGTGACCACAGTGTAGAATAATATCACTGGAGGGGGCTGTTGGGAGCATATAATACTGGGGGGGGGGGGGAGGCACTGCTGGAGATATAATGTGTGTGTTGGGGGGGGGGGGGGGCACTGCTCGACATGTAATATTGTATATGGGGGGGGGGGCTGCTGGGTATGTAATACTGTGCACGCCACTGCCTCCCCTCTTAGATGCAGCAGTACCCCCAAAGATCTCCTGCGCCCCCTTAAATGCCAGAAACACCTAAAGGACCCCGTCTCCCTCTATGCCAACGACTCCTATACCACCCTAAAGATCAATCCAATCCACCAGACCCTTCGGGATACAGTCCCATAAAAATGCGCTCCCCCTCAGCCTCATCGAACATGCAGTCCAATGTAACTACATCACTCTCTTCCCTCAGCCTCATGCAGTCCCATGTAACTACATCACTCTCTCTCCTCAGCCTCATCCAACATGCAGTCCCATGAAACTACATCACTCTCTCTCCTCAGCCTCATCTAATGTGCAGTCCCATGTAACTACATCACTCTCTCTCCTCAGCCTCCTCCAACATGCAGTCCCATGTAACTACATAACTCTTTCTCCTGAGCCTCATCCAACATGCAGTCCCATGTAATTACATCACTCTCTCCTCAGCCTCATCCAACATGCAGTCCCATGTAACTACATCACTCTCTCTCCTCAGCCTCATCTAATGTGCAGTCCCATGTAACTACATCACTCTCTCCCCTCAGCCTCATCCAACATGCAGTCCCATGTAATTACATCACTCTCCCCTCAGCCTCATCCAACATGCAGTCCCATGTAATTACATCACTCTCTCCTCAGCCTCATCTAATGTGCAGTCCCATGTAACTACATCACTCTCTCCCCTAAGCCTCATCCAACATACAGTCCCATGTAACTACATCACTCTCTCCCCTCAGCCTCATCCAACATGTCGTCTCATGTAAAACAAACCTGTCTCTTCCCTTCCATCCTCCATTACCACAAGACAATCCTCTCTGCTTTCTGTTCTCCAGCTTCATGAGCTCGGCTCCGGCTTCCTCTATACAGCACAGAGCAGTGATGGCCGAAACTCTGCCCTCCTCTGAGAGGCCACGCCCCTTCCTGTGACATCATACCTACCAGGAGCAACTCCACTCTAGTCACGACCCTGTGAGCATATAATACCGTGGGGGGGTGTCACTGGTGAGCACATAATTCTGTTTGGGGGCCACTGTGGTGCACATAATAATGTTTGGGGGTCACTATGGAGTACCTAATTCTGTTTGGGGGCCTCTGTGGTGCACATAATACTGTTTGGGGGTCACTATGGAGTACCTAATTCTGTTTGGGGGCCCCTGTGGTGCACATCATACTGTATGGGGGTCACTATGGAGTACCTAATTCTGTTTGGGGGGCCTCTGTGGTGCACATCATACTGTATGGGGGTCACTATGGAGCACGTAATACTGTTTGGGGGCCCCTGTGGAGCACGTTATGCTGTCCCAGTATTGCTTACATGTGGGGCGTTGCGCTGCTTTCTCACCGTATTCTTGATAGCTGCAGTTGTGGGTACTAAAGCTGTATCTCTTTCAGGTATCTGAGATATTACTTTAGCGCCCATAACCGCCACTATCAAGAATTCACTCTAGTAAGGGGATAGGGGACCACGGACAAAAGTTTGTACCCAGGCCCACAAAACATTAGTTACACCAATGGCGCTGCTCTGGGTCCAGGCACCGCCAGTAATATAGCTTATTTTTAACTAGATCGACTGTGCTGATACACAGACGTCCTGTACTTGGATGTAAAGTGGGCACCTCCGTTCATCAGGATCGCAGGTAGGTGAGTATAACACTTTTTTTTTTTTTTTTTAGCTTAGTTTTGGGTATTTTAATAGTACAAGGGGTTGTTTGGAGAGGGAAATTATAATTATAAGGAGGGGGCATTATGAACATAAGAGGGGTCATTTTTATAGGGGTTATTAGGGGACATTACGAATACAAGGGGAGGCTATATTAGGAGGCATTATGAACATAAGTCATTGATATTAGGGGTGCAGTATTTATGTCAGGGGGAATTAGGGGCATACTATGAGGGGGCAATTAATTTAATGAAAGTGGCACTTGGGCTTTATTAAGACTAAGGCCTCACGTTGCAAACTGCAACAAAATAGCGCTGCAGGAAAAACCGCAGCAGCAACGCATTGTGTTTTTTTTTTTCCCGCAGCGCTTTTCATTTTCTGCTTCCATTACACCTATAGGGAAACCATCAGTGTTTTCGTAGGTATAAGTGATATTCCAGCGATTTCCAAAACCCCAACGGTTTTGGAAATCGCAGCATGTTCACTGCACATAATTTTCCACAACGTGTGGATGGGATTTGCTAGAATCCCATTCACATTGCAGGAACTGTTGGCTTTTTCCGTGGTGTTTTCGCCATATGAAGCCCCATCCACACTTTGCGTTAAAATAAGATACATGCTGTAATTTCCAAAGCAGTCTTGGGTTTTAGCGTTAGACATTGCAGCATGCCTACGGAAATTCTGGCGGTTTCAATATAATTGAAGCAGAAAATAGAGAGGAAAGCTCTGCAAACTTTTCTGTGCAAAGGCCTGCAGGAAGAAACGTGATGCGTCATGGATGCGGTTTTTCCCGCAGCGCTTTTTTGCTGCAGGACACCACGTGGGGCCTTGAACTGGAAAACTCCTTAAGCCTATTTATATTGATGATCTATCCTCAGAATAAATCATCAATAAGAGATAAGTGACCCCCTGATCAGTTGTATGAAGGGGCCATGGTGCCTGTTTATATCACACGCTGTCTGTTTATAGTGACCGTGTGGTGTAATTACAGCCTTGTCACATAGACGCTTATAGGACGAGGCTGTAGTTACATGACATGGCCACTGTGAGATGTACGATACTGCGTAAACAGAGAAGGGGTCACGGCGCTTGCACAGATGCCACGATTCACTCAAACAGCTGATTCATCCCTCATTATTACACCTCAGCCACGGAGGTGTAAAAAAAAAAAACAAAAACACACACTCGCCTGTCCCCAGCACCCTGTTGTCCTCCGCCTCTGTTTGTTCCGTCTCATGGCAACACCTAATTTCTGGAAATTCTGTACCCAATTCCTCTTAGCGGTCACATGATGTGCAGGACTCCCAGCAAGAAGGTGCCAGCACGAGACTGAATGGACACTGGCCGAGGACAACGGGTTGCTGAGGACAGGTGAGTATGCTTTTTTTTATTTTAAACCTCCAGCCCGGCACATGAGTTGCTCCAATTCCTGGACAATATCTTTAAAGGATTTATCCATGTTTCTAATATTTATGGCCGGTCCTCAGGATAAGCCATCAATATTACATCTGTGGGAATCTGACAGCCAGGACCTCTGCAGATGAGCTTTTTCATTACAGTGCGGCTACAGGTAATGGTGACAATTCTAGGAGCCACGCTGCTCTCTTGCCATACAGGATGTAGCAGTGGGTTTAGGTAGTGCAGTGGTACACATCGTATGGCAGGCGAGCAGCCGGCTCCTGATATTACCTTTAGCCATCCTGTCTCTGTACAACTCATCTACAGGGGTCCTGGCGGTGGGCCCCTAAAAACAATTCCACTGGTGGGCCCTAAACACCCCAGTCCGACCCTGTGCAGGGTGGATGTGGGGTACACAATTCACTGTGGGGGAGAGATGGGTGCATGGCAAACTGTGGGGTGGGGAAGTGTGGGGTGCCTGGTGAATTGGGGGGGGGGGGATTTAGAGCTGTGTTACTTTAATGGATGGCAAGCTATGGTTGATGCTTGGTGGATTTAGGGTAAGTTCACACAGGTTTTTTTTTTTTGCTCAGTTCTTTTTTTTCTGGGAGCCGTTTGTTCCAGAACGGACATGCTCATTCTTCAGACACCTCGCGACATCCGCCTGAAGGCACTCCCTCCTCCCAACTAGGCCCATTCATTTGGACCTAATCCGGAGCGGAGTGCGCAACTGGATGCTGGTGCAGTGCACTGGTATCCAGTCACAGCCACCTGTATTTTGGGACCGGAACCTGAGGCAGCCTCAGGTTCCGGTCCAAAATACCCCGTGTGAACCCGGCCTAAGGATTGCATAAGAGGCACAAAGAAACTCCTCCATTGGCGGTGCAGAGGTGATTGACAATGTGCTTTAGGTTAAAGCCCCACATAGGGGGCCACAGCCAAAAAGCTCTGCAGGAAAAACCTCTGTGGAAACACATTGCGATCTTCCTACAAGGCCTTTCACGTAAAATGTGCAGTTTTCCTCTGCGGACTTTCTACTTTAGATATACATATAGTTTCCATGTGCTGCAATGTACAAAAAGTAATGTGGGGATAGTGCAGTGCTTGTTGCGGTGCGTGTCAGGGTCGAATTCGACAGCACGGGTCAATCGGTCAGATCCAAATTAGTATTAGCATGTGTGCACCGCGCGAAGAATGACACAGACACTCAGTTCCGTTTTCAATCCCAGCCCAGCACTGAACTGCGTTTATTTCACGTCACACATAGTTATACAGGAAAGGAAAAGAAAGGGTTGATGCATAATATAACCTGAAATTCTTCACATGATTGGCTCTTGATCGTGACGTATAACCTGTTGTAGTCTTGGTTACAATCTAAGGAATTCAGCAAAACATGAGAGTCAGCGCCATCTTAGAATACATTCTTTATTCCAAAGCTGATAGTCTTTAGTTTTAAAGGAAAATTAGTATTTCAACAAAACGTAAAATATAACATGCTATAATCGTGACCTGAGCTCTGACAGGGGTACACCAGAGGGACATGGGGGATAGTGGGATATACCTGGATGTAGTTATAGCTGCACTCGTTAGTATCGGGTCTCCAATACTGTGAAGACCCAGTGGCTATGATGGCCGCCATCTTTAAAGGTCCGGCATGTACTATTACAGATGTCGGGAAGGGATACAATTATTTAAAGGGATCCTATCATTTAAACACTTTTTTTTTTTTTTTTCCTAGCTGACACGTCGGAATAGCTGCGCATGCATACGCGTGCATGTGCAGTACGCTCCTGTTCTCCATACAACTATAGGAGCTTACTGTGCATGCGAGCGTAGCGGCCTCCAAAAAAATGGCCGCCTGCCTGTTCACTTGGCTTTTGCCTGCGTCACAATGGCAGAGCAGACTGTGCAGGTGCCGGAGTGTGACCCCAGAGAAGACGCAGAAGAGGTGGTTTCTGTTGAAGATGGAGGCATCGCTGGAGAGACTTCTCTGGCAGCATTGGGGACGCCCCCAGTGCTGTGAAAACTCATTTGCATACCGGTAAAAACCCGGTATTTCTACTGAACGGCGGGCCGGAGACGACTGATAAAGGTAGGCGACAAATAGCCTTTCTTAAGGCTATTCCGCCGTGTTAGTCATAAAAAAATGCGTTTGAATGATAGAGGTCACTTTTTAAAGGGATCCTGAGTTTGTTCATGTTTTGCTGTTATTTTGTTGTTTTGACTTTTTTATTTTTAATAAATTTTATTTTTTGGGCAAAAAAATTAAAAAATAGATGTGTAAATAGTGTTTTCTGAATGTCATAACTTTAATAGTAAGAAATCCATCAATTAGCTATAACTTACCCCATCCCCACCTCTTGTGTCACCAAAGCGACTCTGACTCATCAAGGCACAACAAGATCTCTGCATACAGTAGTGGAAGACCTAGAACATGATGGAGTAAGGTTACGTTCACACTACTGTTATGCACGTCCGTTACTGTTATCTGTCATAGGATGAGAGCAACAGACATAGATGGAGTCTCCTCATCCTCCTGCGTCTGTTCCCATTGACTAGAACATTAAGAAAAAAAACCCATTAAGGACGCCGTCTTCTGTCTCCTTTTTTCTGTCTCTTGTGTTTTTTCCGTAATTTTTGTTTATTTTTGTAAAGGAAGGAAAATGTCTGGCGCGCACAACTTATTCTTCAGTCACAAAACTAAACTTAAATGATGCAGGAAAGATGGGAGACTGAGGACAGACAGGAGACAGCGGCCATCGTGTTGTTTACATTAGTGTTAACTTGAATGGACACTGACTGTCTCTGTCCATTTCTCTGCTGCAGTTAATGTTCGTTGCGGTCATCCATCAAAGGACATTAAAGGGGCTCTTTCAGCAAAATTTTGTTGTATGAGCCTCACATATGCGTGAATAGCCTTTAAAAAAAGGCTATTCAGGCACCGCTAATCTCATTTTAATCCCCCGTCCTGTTTTAAAATCTATAAAAACATATATGTAAATCATACTTGAACGTGCACACTGGGCGGTGATGCACGATCCGACGTCATCTTCTGGTACGCCTACCTCTTCTTTCGGCGACGCCCACCGGTCCTGGCTCTTCCCCGGCTTCATCTTCTTCCATCGGTTCAAATCCAATTGGTTGAAATCCGGCGTGTGCGCAGTAGCCCTCCCTCCGGAGCTACTGCGCACACTCCGGCGGCACTGCCATTGAGAAAAATGGTGCCAGAGGATGTGCAGTAGCTCCAGAGGGAGCATTACTGCGCACGCGCCGGACTTCAACCAATTGGATTTGAACCGCTGGAAGTAGATACAGATGAAGCCGGGAAGAGCCAGGACCGGAGGGCGTCGCCGAAAGAAGAGGTAGGTGTGCTAGAAGATGACGTCGTATCGTGCACGACCGCCCCCCGTGGATGTTCAAGTATGATTTACCTATATGTTTTTATAGTTTTATTTTAAAACGGGACGGGGGTTTAAAATAAGGTTAGCGGTGCCTGAATAGCCTTTTTAAAGGCTATTCACGCATATGTGGGGCTCATACAGCAAAATTTTGCTGATAGAGCCCCTTTAACAAGGGTAGCCTGAACCCGCTCTAGGGCTGCTATTACACAGGTGTGTTTTTGATCAGAGTAGAAACAACAGCACATGCGCTAATGTGAATAAAGACCACATGTGTAATGGCACCCTAAGGCCGGCTTCACATGGAAACATTTGGTTGTCAGCTGTGGTTCCCAGACCAGGACCCGGACTCCCAGCAGTATAGTTGTTTATGATGCTAGGAGTTCCGGCTTCCTCGCAGCTTCAGCGTTCCATACTGTAATGTCCGTGTGAAGCCGGCCTAAGGGTTACTAATATGTGAGGCCCCACGTTGCGGAAACGCTGCTTATTTTGTTGCAGTTTTTTGAGGCAAAGCCAAGACTAGCTACAAGAGGAATGGGAAATATATAGGAAGTTCTTATACTTCTACCTTTTGCACAATCCACTTCTGGCTTTGACTCAAAAAACTGCAACTAGTAAAGCTGTGTTTCCGCAACGTGGGGCCCCGTCACACGGCCATGCTGCAGTTCAATCTAATTGAAATGAATGGGGATGAGCTGTAATACTAAGCACAGCCTCTATACAGTGTATGGCACTGTGCTTAGTAAGTAGAGAAGAGACCACAGCAATCAATATCATAGTCCCAATAATCCCTTTAATTTATACCTTCATGTAACTCTAGGCTGAGACCTCACAAAATAGGACTGATCTAAGGGCGGGTCCACACTTGCGCCCGGTCTCTGCTTTGTGAGTTTCCATCTTGTGCCCGAGAAACCCTGATGGAAACCCGGCAGCCAGTGTCCGCTTCTGAGTGGCCGTGAGCGTCTTCAAATCTCTGCGGCGAAACAGTTTTTGTTTTTTTTTAACTGGACACAAAGTCGGACATGCAGGAAAAAAAAAAAGGTTTCGCCGCGGATGCCAGAAGACGCTCACGGGCGGACACTTTGCAAACCCATTCAAATGAAAAGTGACTGCCAGTTTTTGTCTCCTGTCCAGTTTCTCGCAAACGAAGAAGACGGAAACCTGTTCGTTAGTCGTTCGAATAGTCGAATATTGAGATGCTATTCGTAACGAATATCGAACCCCATTATAGTCTATGGGAGAAAATGCTTTGTTTCAGGGGATCCTACCATTCGACTCAGGAGGGTCACCTAGTCCACTATTACACCTCAGCAAATGATGCCAACACCTCTGCAATGCAACTGGGACAGCAGGGGAAGCATGTCTGGGGGCATCTAACAAGCCCAAGTCACTGTATTACCCCACTATCACAGCCTAACAACTACACACTTTCCACATTCAAAAAAACCTCTATCAAAGTGGGAAAATACCTGGAAACCTTCTTTACTCCCCAAATGGATGGACACAAACCCCAATTTAAGCTCAACAAACATTAACAAGCACCCCTTTTAAACCACGTTCCCCATGACAACCACAGATGGAATAGGCAATGGGAAATCCTTCAGTCCCCACCCCGAACTGTCATTGTGGATGTGTGTGATGTGGTAAGACCTTCCAGAATTCACTTTTAAGGCCCTTAACATGAGCGCTTCCAAATTAAGTTACACACCCTTAAGCTGAGCTACCAGCAGAAATTGAGGCCCTTCAGGTTACTTCAGCCTTTTACCTGCAGAGTTTTAGGCCCTTGAACTTAGTTCAGCCTTGCAGCAGCAGAGATTTGTTGGCCCTTTGGCTGACTAGAGCCTTGTAGCAGCAGGGTTTTATTTTTTGGCCCTTTGGCTGACTAGAGCCTTGTAGCAGCAGGGTTTTTTATTTTTTTTTGGCCCTTGGGGGAGCCCTAAAACATTAATTTGCAGGCGCCTGTGGGGGGAGCCCTAAAATATTAATTTGCAGGCCCCTGTGGGGGGGGGGGGGGGGGTATGCATGAGATATTTTTTTTTTTTTAATTGAAATAATTTTTTCAAACATTCAGTAGTAGGGGCTGGGGTTGTAGAAGGATGAGAAGGATGAGGAAGAGTAAATTGGTTCCTGACTGAATCTCTCCAGTACCTGGGCTATGGAGTGGATACCCAGCTGGATATCTACATCCTCACCCACGTCTCATGCTGCTGCTGGCAGCCTCTCTCCAGTACCTGGACTCTGGAGCTGATACCCAGCTGGGTATCTAGTTCCACGTCCCCTGCTGCTATGCTGCATGATTTGCTAGCTAGTTATTAATTGAGCTCTGAAAAGAGCTGTTATTATTCCCAATTCCTGCCTAAGGGCTCATTCACACGGAGTAACGCCGGGCGTGTATCACAGCCGTACACGCCGGCATTACGGCAGACTGCCAAACACTTCCCGTTCACTTCAATGGGAGCGCTCCAATGAGGCTATTCACATAGCCGGGTCACGGACCGTCAAACAATACAACATGTTCTCTTTCTCCACAGATCTCTTCATACACTGTCTCTATACTATCTTATACCATCTGAAACCTTCTAAGTACAGTATATGATACATGGATACAGTGTGAGACGGCTAAATACTATCACTGGAAGGACCTCACCGGTATGAAACCTTGTATGTATAGGAAACATGGAAAAGGAAAACTCCCTCACACTTTTTGCTGAAAAATATTTTTACCGCTTTTATTGTTGATTTCCAAACAATTGTTGGAATAATAATAATAATAAGACACATATTATCTTTATCTTATAATTCTTATGATCTAATCTTGTCCCTTTATTGTGAGATTTACAAACATTACTGAAGCCGGAGCCCAGCTATTATAAAGGTCCTTACAGAGAACGGGGTTTAGCCAATTCACAGTGAGGGTGCGTTCACACGATGTAACGTGGAGTGCAATCTGGCACGTATACACGTGTGAGCAGAT
Organism: Leptodactylus fuscus; assembly: GCF_031893055.1. Lineage (NCBI taxonomy): Eukaryota > Metazoa > Chordata > Amphibia > Anura > Leptodactylidae > Leptodactylus > Leptodactylus fuscus. The sequence goes on along the minus strand of NC_134265.1, from coordinate 221,516,162 downwards.
TGCGCTCTGAAAAAGATCCCATTCATTTCAATGGGAGTTAGGAACGTATACGCCGTGTTATTTTGCGGCCGCAAAACAATCTGCTCACACGTGTATACGTGCCAGATTGCGCTCCACGTTACATCGTGTGAACGCACCCTGAAGCAGCTAAATACTATAAGAGATCAGGACCGACTAATAGGGGGCAAAAATGGTCCCTACAAATGATGGGAAATAGACAGCTCACATAGAGTTGGCTAAATACTATCACTGGTGAGGACCTGGTCCCTCTGGAGTACGGGATTTAGCCAATTCACTGTGAGCTGGCTAAATACTATCTCGGTTAAGGACCCGACCACCAGGCGGCAAAAAGGTCCTTACCAGTAAGGGGAAATAGACAACTCACACTGAGCCGGCTAAATACTAGACCTGGTAAGGACCAGGTCCCTACAGCGTCTACAGGGGCGTAACTACCATAGAGGCAGCTGCCACAGGGCCTGGGCCATTAGGGGGCCCGGTGACAGCCGCTACCGCTGCATTTTTTTTTTTTTTTTTCTTTATAGGCTGTTAGGGGCGCTATTCACTTGCCGATTCTGGCTGGGCCGGGATCGGTAAGTGACACTGCGGGCCCCACAAATACTATCATTATACTCGGGGGGTCTTTGCAGACCCCCGAGTATAATGATCAGCGGACCGGGAGAGGTAATAAACATAAAAAACACTGTTACTTAACTCTCTACGATCCTGCCAGGCCTCCTTTCTGACGTCTCTGACGTCACATGAACCCGGCCTGCGTCCCGGGTCATGTGATGTCTGACGTCATTTCAGAAGAATGGCAGCGGAGAAGACAGCGTAGGAGCCGGGAACAGGTAAGAAACAGTAATTTTTTATGTTTTTATTCCCCTGGGTCTCCGATTATTATACTCTGGGGTCTTTTCATACCCCAGAGTATAATAATTGTTTATGGGTGTCCACTATGGGGTATAATACTGTGTGCAGGGGCCACTATGGGACATAATTCTGTGTGCAGGGGGCAGTAAGGGACATAATAGAGTGCGGAGGAGGGGGCCGGTCGAGGTCTTCGGGAGGGGGGGGGATGTCAAAAGTTCGCCACGGGGCCCCGCCATTCCTAGTTACGCCACTGGGCGTCTAGTATTTAGTCACAACCGTTCAGACTGTGTGTGAGCATGATAGAGGGGTTCAGGCTGTGTGACAAATGGGTCAGTCTCATGAAGGGAACACTTAAATCCCCCCCCCCCCCCCCCATGTTATTTATTGTTTTACATGGGGCTTGTGTCTCTGCTGTCACATCAAATTCCGGAATGTCCTTTTTTTTTTTTTTTTTTTTTTTATACATTTGACTAAAAATAAACCTCAAAACAATGTTTAACTAGGTTTTTGTTTGTTTCTAGGTTTATGTGAGATCTTAATGGTGTGAAGACTCCACTTCAAGATCATTAGGTGCCAGTGCTCTAGACCAAGCGAAGTGCCCCCTTGTGATCAAATGTCTCAACCGGGCTCCTCTAAATAGGCAACACTTATAAAGGTTTATAAAATAAGGCTTTGTTTGGAGCCTTCAGTAAAAGTTATTTGATGGCCCCCTCAGTGCCCCCACACTCAGGAGAATGTCCCCTTCGCTGCCCACATGTAATATAATGACCCCACAGCGACCAGCATGTTATATAATGGCCCTTACTCTGCCTCTACATGTATGCAGCCTGCAGTAGAAGTGCCAATATTTCGTAATGCATTACATTAGGGATAAGGCCCCCTGGGGGGGGGGGGTATACCTGGGTCTGCAAAAAAAATGCCCTATGCACCCCCATACACGGAATTAGAAAAAAAGTTATGGGTGTCATAATATTGGCACAGTTTTGGGTTTTTGTTACGGGGTTAAAATGTAAATAAAACCATATAAATTTGTTTTCCCTGGAATTGTACCAAAACATAGAATACAGGTGACATGTCATTTTTGGTTACAGAGTAAATGCCATTAAAACAACAATAGCCTCCCATGCCTGCGTTGTAGTGGTGGCTTGCCGACTGCAGAGCAAAGAGCAACGGCTGGACTATTGTGTGCTGCGGCAGAGTCAGAAAAGAGGGAGGAGCTGTTTTACTGGAGGAAGTCTGGAAGTAAGAGAGAGGCAAGTATGATGGGGCGGTGGGCTTATTATGCTTGGTTCACACATCAGTATGCCATCCGTCCGTTTGAATTCAGTTTGAGACTTAAAACGGATTGATGCACATACTGATTGCATACTGGATGGCATACTGATGTGTGAACCAAACCTTAGTTGAGAAGGTCTAGTAATGGTCGGGATAGCTAGAGAGACGGAGGGGGAGGTAGTGCAAGTCAGCGTACACGTACCATGATGCATTAGCTAAGACTGCTTCACATCTGTGTTCGGTATTCCATTTGGGGAGACCGCTTGGAGATGCCCTCTGAACGGAATATTGAACGCATTAAAAAGCGATGAGCAATGAAACCACACGGACCCCACAGGCTAGAATGGGGTCTGTGTATTTTCCGCATGAATCATGCGGAGAGAAAAGTGCTGCTTTCCCCCAATGGAAATATTGCAGGTGTTAATCCACCTATTGCTAGTAACAACGAATCCCAGTGCAGTGTAGGCACGACCCCTCAGGATCTGACACTAGCTGTTACCCCGGCCCCATCAGATGTCCATTATTAAGTATATACTATATAATCTTTTAACATGATGTGGTCTAGAATTCCGTTCCCCCGCCTCTCCCCTTCCTATTCCCATTCCTTGCTTATTTGGGTCTTCCCCTCCTCCTTGGTCTTTCTTTTGTAGGGTTTTAAATTTTTTTACCTTAAATTATTATTATCTTTTTGATACTAAATATGAAATTAAAAATCAATTTTTAACTAAAAATATTCATTGTCCTGTTTTCATTTTCGTTTTCTCTGTGGTCTATAAAAAACTTTCATCAAGCAGGTTTTCTGGGTTGATGGCCCCCCCTCCCCCTTAGGATAGGGTCACCAATATTGGATCAGTGGGGCTCAGCACTTCCAGCCAGTCTCCAGTGCTAGAACCTAGAAGGCTCTGTAGACTGTATGTTGGCGGTGGTTAATACTACATTTCTGTTCACTGTATATAAGCGGGGTAGAATACTACAGCTCTGTTCGCTGTATATAGGTGGTGGTTAATACTACAGCTCTGTTCATTGTATATAAGCGGGGTAGAATACTACAGCTCTGTACACAGATATAGGCCGTGGTTAATACTACAGCTCTGTACACAGTATATAGGTGGTGGTTAATACTGCAGCTCTGTTCACTGTATATAGGCGGGGGTGAATACTGCAGCTCTGTTCACTGTATATAGGCGGGGGTGAATACTGCAGCTCTGTTCACTGTATATAGGCGGGGGTGAATACTGCAGCTGTGTTCCTAGTTATTGGGAGCAGGGCTGTAGTGCTCCGGCACCACCGCTATACCAAGGACACAGATGTCGGCTTCCAGCACCAGTGACAACAAGCTATTCACTCCAACAGCCAAACGCACTGTATTTTAAAGGATCCACTCACTCCAACAGCCAAAGCACTGAATTTCAATGGCTCCACTCACTCCAACAACCAAAAGCACTGCATTTTAATGGCTCCACTCACTCCAACAGCCAAAAGCGCTGAATTTTAATGGCTCCACTCACTCCAACAGCCAAAAGCACTGCATTTTAAAGGCTCTACTCACTCCAACAGCCAAAAGCACTGCATTTTAAAGGCTCTACTCACTCCAACAGCCAAAAGCGCTGTATTTTAAAGGCTCTACTCACTCCAACAGCCAAAACCACTGTACTTTAAAGGCTCTACTCACTCCAACAACCAAAAGCACTGTATTTTAAAGGCTCCACTCACTCCAAGGGCCAAAAGCACTGCATTTTAAAGGCTCTACTCAAGCCAAGGGCCAAAAGCACTGTATTTTAAAGGGTCTACTCAGTCCAACAGCCAAAAGCACTGTATTTTAAAGGCTCTACTCACTCCAACACCTCTGTATTTTAAAGGCTCCACTCACTCCAACAGCCAAAAGCACTGAATTTTAAAGGCTCTACTCACTCAAAGGGCCAAAATCACTGCTTTTTAAAGGCTCTGCTCACGCCAAGGGCGAAAAGCACTGTGTTTTAAAGGCTCTACTCACTCCAACAGCCAAAAGCACTGAATTTTAAAGGCTCTACTCACTCAAAGGGCCAAAATCACTGCTTTTTAGATAAGATAAGACAAGATAATCCTTTAATAGTCCCACATTGGGGGAAATTTCAGCGTGTTACAGCAGCATAGTAATACAGATACAGGATAATACAGAGTAATATATTACAGACGTAGACATAGATAAGCTGAGAAGAGAAGATATACTAGGAGTCCATGGCAGCTAAGGAAAAACAGAAAAGAAAGAGGAAGACCTCATGGTCATCGTCATAATCATTAGTTCTCTTTGCGGAGTGATCTTCGTTTGGTCTGATGTAGATTATACAGCCTGGTCGCGGTTGGAAGGAAGGACCTGCGATAGCGCTCCTTCTCACACTTGGGGTGAAGCAGATGGTCGCTTATAGTGCTGCCAAGTCCCATCAGGGTCCCATACATGGGGTGGGATTTGTTCTCCCGCATGGAGGTCACCACAGACAGTATCCTTCTGTCACCCACCACCTGTACTGGGTCCAAGGGGCTCCCCAGGACAGAGCTGGCCCTCCTGATCAGCCTGTCAAGTCTATTTCTGTCCCTGGTTGATATACTGCTTCCCCAGCAGGCCACACCGAAAAAGATGGCTGAGGCAACCACAGAGTTGAAGAAGGCCCTAAGAAGTGTCCCCCGGACTCCGAAGGCCCTCAGCCTCCTGAGCAGGTAGAGTCTGCTGTGGCCCTTTCTGTGCAGCGCCTCCAGGTGATCAGCCCAGTCTAGTTTATTGTTGAGGAGCACGCCCAGGTACTTATAGGTCCTGACTATCTCAATACATGTTCCTTGGATCTCCCCCGGGGTCGGAGCACCTCTCCGTTTACTAAAGTCCACCACCATCTCCTTGGTCTTCCCAGCATTAATCCTGAGCTGGTTCTGCTGGCACCATTCAACAAAATCCCGGTTTAAGTCTCTGTATTCCCTATCGTCGCCATCAGTGATAAGGCCGACTATAGCAGAGTCATCGGAGTACTTCTGTAAGTAACAGCTGGATGAGTTGTGCCTGAAGTCAGCAGTGTACAGTGTGAAGAGGAATGGGGCAAGAACTGTACCTTGTGGTGCCCCCGTACTACAGATCACAGTGTCAGACACACAGTCCTGGGCTCTCACATACTGAGGGCGGTTTGTCAGGTAGTCTAGTATCCAGTTAGACAGGTGATGGTCCACACCACCAAGGTTCAGCTTCTCCCTCAGTAGCCCTGGCTGAATGGTGTTGAAAGCACTAGAGAAATCAAAGAACATTATTCTCACAGTGTTCCCGGGTTTCTCCAGGTGAGAGAGAGCTCTATGAAGAAGGTGGATGATGGCATCATCTACCCCAATGCCTGGCTGGTAGGCAAACTGGAGGGGGTCCAGAGCGGAGCTCACTAGGGGGCGTAGGTGTGTCAGGACCAGTCTCTCTAGGACCTTCATCAGGTGTGATGTCAGTGCTACTGGTCGGTAGTCATTGTGGCCCATCGGGTTGGGTTTCTTTGGGACTGGTACCACGCAAGATGTTTTCCACAGTTGAGGTACTACTCCCAGCTTCAGGCTCATATTGTACATGTGCGTAATAATGCCACCCAGCTGGTCGCTGCACATTTTAAGAAATCTTGCGCTTATACCATCAGGTCCCCCCGCTTTGTTTGCTCTAATATTCTTCATTTCCTTACACACCTGAGACTCCTGCAGGATCAGATAGTCAGATTGCAGTTGACCGCAGTTCGGTGGGGGTTGGGTCTTGGTGTGTGAGGGGAGGGCGGTTGGCTGACATGCTGGTGGAGGGAGCATTTGCTTGGAGTCGAATCTATTGAAGAATAGATTAAGCTCGTTAAGCCACTTCCTGTCCCCTACTGTTCGGTGCCCTGTCTTTTCCTTGTGTCCTGAAATTGCCTTAAGGCTGTCCCACACCTCAGAGACTCTACCCTCCCCCATCTGTAGCTCCATCTTCCGCCTGTAGTTGGCTTTCCCTTCTCTGATCAGTTGTCTTAGTTGTTTCTGCACCGCGCCCAGGCCATTTTTGTCCCCAGACCTAAAAATTCTCTTTTTTTCCCTTGAGGAGAGTTTTAATCTCAGAGTTGATCCATGGTTTGTTATTGGAGAAACACCTCACCTTTCTAGTTGGTACCGTGCTGTCCACACAGAAATTAATGTAGTCCGTTATGCAATGTGTGAGTCCCTCAATGTCCTCTGGAAATGAGTCTTGAAACACTTCCCATAAAGTTACATCAAAGCAAGGCTCTGCTCACGCCAAGGGCGAAAAGCACTGTTGGTGCAAGGCTGTACTAACTCAAATGGCCAAAAACACTGATTTTTAAAGGCTCTGCTCACGCCAAGGGCCAAAAGCACTGTATTTTAAAGGCTCTACTCACTCCAACAGCCAAAAGCACTGTATTTTAAAGGCTCAACTCACTCCAAAAGCACTGCTTTTTAAAGGCTCTACTCACGCCAAGGGCCAAAAGCACTGTATTTTAAAGGCTCCAATCCCTCCAACAGCCAAAAGCACTGTATTTTAAAGGCTCCACTCACTCCAAGGGCCAAACGCACTGCTTTTTAAAGGCTCTGCTCACGCCAAGGGCCAAAAGCACTGTATTTGAAAGGCTCTACTCAGTCCAACAGCCAAAAGCACTGTATTTTAAAGGCTCCACTCACTCAAAGATCCAAGAAATCTCTGCTGGTGCAAGGCTGAACTAAGTTAAAGGGCCTAAAACTCTGCAGGTATAAAGTTGAAGTCTCCTGAAGGGCCCCAATCTCTGCTGGTAGCTCAGCTTAAGGGCCTGTAACTTTGTTTGGAAGGGCTCACGTTAAGGGCCTTAAAAGTGAATTTTGGAAGGTCTTACCACATCACACACACATACACACACACATCCACAATGACAGTTCGGGGTGAGGACTGAAGGATTTCCCATTGCCTATTCCATCTGTGGGTGTCATGGGCAACGTGATTTAAAGGGGTGCTTGTTATTGTTTGTTGAGCTTAAATTGGGGTTTGTGTCCATCCATTTGGGGAGTTAAGAAGGTTTCCAGGTATTTTCCCACTTTGATGGAGGTTTTTTGAGTGTGGAAAGTGTGTAGTTGTTAGGCTGTGATAGTGGGGTAATACAGTGACTTGGGCTTGTTAGATGCCCCCAGACATGCTTCCCCTGCTGTCCCAGTTGCATTGCAGAGGTGTTGGCATCATTTGCTGAGGTGTAATAGTGGACTTGGTGACCCTCCTGAGTCGAATGGTAGGATCCCCTGAAACGAAGCATTTTCTCCCATAGCCTATAATGGGGTTCGATATTCGTTCGAATAGTCGAATATTGAGATGCCATTCGTAACGAATAACGAACATCGAATATTTTACTGTTCGCTCATCTCTAATACCCACTTATCTCTCCTCATGGGAAAAAGAATTAAACACAAAATTCACAAGTGCAGAGACTGACCTAATTCTGAAAAATTCTCATGGCTTCTCTAGGTGTGTAAGATTGCAAGAGACTCACTTTAAGGTCCTAGCAAGGTGGTACAAAACCCCTGAATAGTTGCATGCCCATGGCCTAGCGGAGTCCAAATTGTGTTGGAGGTGTAGGACACAGACGGGTAGCATGTTACACATCTGGTGGTCATGTGACTTGCTCCGACCCTTTTGGACGGGTGTAGAAACTCAAATTTCTAGAGTGATGAAAAATCAAATTTGATTGACACCCGAAATGGTCTTATTGTCCAAGCCCTCACCCCAATACTCACCTTCAAAAATAAATCTCATTACTAGAGATGAGCGAACACCCAAATGTTCGAAGTTCGAAATCTGATTCGAACAGCCGCTCACTGTTCGACTGGGTTTCAAACCCCATTATAGTCTATGGGGAACATATACTCGTTAAGGGGGAAACCCAAATCCGTCTCAGGAGGGTCACCAAGTCCACTATGACACCCCAGGAAATGATACCAACACCCTGGAATGACACTGGGACAGCAGGGGAAGCATGCCTGGGGGCATAAAAGTCACTTTATTACATGGAAATCCCTGTCAGCTTGCGATTTTCGCAAGCTTTTTCCTATAGGAATGCATTGGCCAGTCTTCAGAATTCGGCCAATCAGCGCTGGCTCTGCCAGAGGAGGCGGAGTCTAAGATCGCTCCACACCAGTCTCCATTCAGGTCCGACCTTAGACTCCGCCTCCTCCGGCAGAGCCAGCGCTGATTGGCTGGAGACTGGCCAATGCATTCCTATGGGTATGCGGTGATGCAGCCAAGCTGAGCGAGTGCACACACTCACCTCTGCTGTGTTGAGCCAGTTCTGCTCAACTACACCGTGTGCCGGTCGGCTCTGCTGTGCGAGCTCGGCACACACTCAGCTTTGCTGATTCTGTATACTGATTCTGTATACTGGCCAATCAACGCTGGCCAATGCCAGCGGTGATGCAGAGCTGAGTGTGTGCTGAGCTCGCACAGTGGTGCTGACCGGCACACGGTGTAGTTGAGCACAACTGGCTCAACACTGCTGAGTCTCTGCACGTCTTCTGTACCTCATTCGGCCAATCAACGCTGCTCAATGCATTCTTATGGGAAAAAGTTTATCTCACAAAAAACACAATTACACACCCGATAGAGCCCCAAAAAGTTATTTTTAATAACATTCCCACATAAATAAAGGTTATCCCTAGCTATCTCTGCCTGTACAGCTATCCCTGTCTCATAGTCACAAAGTTCATATTCTCATATGACCCGGATTTGAAATCCACTATTCGTCTAAAATGGAGGTCACCTGATTTCGGCAGCCAATGACTTTTTCCAATTTTTTTCAATCCCCCCGTTGTCGTAGTTCCTGTCCCACCTCCCCTGCGCTGTTATTGGTGCAAAAAAAGCGCCAGGGAAGGTGGGAGGGGAATTGAATTTTTTTGGAGTTTGCCACGTGGTGTCCGTATGGAATCAAACATCTCAAACAGCCTGATATCCGATCGAACATGTGTTCGATAGAACACTGTTCGCTCATCTCTACTCATTACCCATTTAATCGAAGCAGCAAAATCACTGTTGCCTTTATTCTGGCTCTAATCTACTCCCCCAACGATACGACTCTGGAGAGAAAAAAAAATCATCAAATCGCCAGGTATGAGGAATTAATGTACTGCAAATCGCGCACACGTGATACGTACTTGAAAATATGGTCTCCCTGGTGGAAGGTTTATGAGGATCTAGCCACTAGCCAATAAAAACCGGCTGTTCTATTGTCTTATTTCCTACCCCAATTTCTGGACTGATAACACAATTCCCCCCTCCCTCTTATCCTCCAACCTGAACCCTTCTTCCCCATTTTTTTAGGTAACCTCCCCACCTAATGCTTAATCAATACACATTTGTCTAGTCATATTACCTACCCCTCGTCCCAGTATGGAAAGTTAATATGTTAGGTTCTTTAGTGGGATATGTGTATACTCTTCTATATTTGTAGAACGAGGTTACGACCCATAATCTGTATTTTGGTTGTTTCTTACAGATAATATTCTTACGTTGTTTTCATTTCATTGTTTGATTACTTGCTATGTTTCACTCTATTTGCTATTAGATGCTTGTCTTGACTAGTATCTGTTTTCTGTACCTCTTCTGTGAACTCATTGTTAAAATTTGTAAAATTATTAATAAAATCAGAATTTAAAACAAAAACACTGAGATCATAATGTACTTGCCTAAAATGAAAATTTGCAATCCCTCGTACAGACTGTTGAAGGTGATACATTCGCTTCCAATACACACGTTGGTTAGATGAAGTAATTATGGTGTGGACACCTTATGGAACAGAACAGTGAAAATAATGTTATAGGTGACATAATAAATACAAACAGTGCCCAACTGACTATATTGGAGTTTGACAGAGTTCTGCTATTCTTTCCAAGTTTTATTTCTATTTGTGGTTGAGGTATAAAGGTGTTGTCCAGATTCATTTTTTTAATTAAATCGGAAATGTTTTCCTCTGAAAATATAACTTCTACTTAAGTGGTGGTTCCTCTAAACAGTCTTTCACTTGTACTGGTGTCACCACAGTAGTGATTGTATTTACGGCACAAGAACTATAAGGCCAGTGATTGGCTGCAGAAGTCACATGTGTAGTATGTTATCACTGCATGGTCACTAGGGTTGACAAGCGTATTGCCGTCTATGGGAGATTTTGTACATTACCTTCGCAGCTGGTCATAGACTAGCCACGATAGTAATATCGCTATGACAGGTCTGGGAGCCTTCAGTAGGCTCCCGGCTGTCACCAGAACAGGTCGGCTCACCCGGCCTGCAACTTTAAAGGTATGGGGCCGCTTTGTGGACGGGGGTGGGGTTAAGTTTTAATGCCTTGAATCAGAGTACATTCTGATTGCAGGCATTAGCATCGGGCCTCCGCATATAGCGGAGACCCGATTGCTATGGCGACCGCTCTGCAGCAGAGCAGTTCACCCCCATCCGCCCTTTTGCCTTTTGCCTGCACCATCATGCCCCTTCCCAGCCACTCCCCATCTCCCAGGCGTTTCATTGCAGGCAGAAGCACAGCACAAGCCACCCACATGCCCAAGCCTTCAACGGCCTCATCTAAAAAGTGCTGGTCTTGGAGATGTTGGCGTTTCTGCTTCTGGATACTCAGGCCTTCCTTCATCAGATGGCAGCTGTGGCACCTCGCTATGCTGGGCTTAGCCGTTGCTACTTCTCTTGGTGTGCTGTCCCCGCCTTGCGCCTGCACGTGTCCCATAACATCAGTTGTGCCCAGAGTTCCGCGCTTTGCTGCAAGGTCCACTTGACCACCGGCACATCGACAAGCGCCTGCGGTCAGGGATGCTGCTTCTCTTTAATGATAGGCCAGGTGAATGTAGTAGAGTCTGGGCCCAGGGTGAAAACTGGGGTGGCCTATCTCCTCTCCTAGCCCAAAATTCATGGCAGGGGTTCTCTGAAAGCCTACTCCTGCGCTGCAACCTCGACCCAAGCTACGAGCTGAAAACGCTGTAACACTGGCATGGGGAGATGTCAGCAGGCCGTGCTGAAGCTCATAAGCTTGGGGGACAGTCAGCACACTGCCTCCGAGGAGAGGGATGCCATCCTGGATGATATGGCAATATGGCTTTCCCTGCTGCACCTGGGCCCAGGCTTGTTTGCGTATGTGATAATGACAGGAACCTGGTAGCAGATCTGGAGCTTGCCAGTCTCAAACACGGTCCACACATGGCCCACGTTTTAACGTTGTTGATGCAAAGGTTCTTTGAAACCTACACCATTGTGCCTGATATACTGGTCAAAGTGCAGCCATTTTCGTAAGTGAAAAGTAGCCTCTGCTAGGCTGAAAACATTCAGAGCACACTCCTGTCATCTTCGCACCATTGGCTGGCGGAGGAAGACGAGGGGGATGAAGTGGCATTTCATGTCACTGTCCCACACGAGGCTTGAGGGTGAAGTTCAGTGCATCCATTGCTTCAGCACGGATGGTGTGAAGGGGAGTGGAAAATGGAGGAAAAGGAGAGTGACCCTTACAGTTGGGGGCAGCGAAGTCATGCCAAGTAATACACTGGCACACATGGCTGACTTCATGTTGGGTTTCTTTTCAAGAGACAAAGGCATAGTTCACATCATGGAGAGCAAACAATACTGGATTGAACAAAAAATTGGATTGAGCTTATATAGCGTGACTGAATTGCTGTGTATCACACTTAGCTTTTGGGGGGTAGACCCTTAAAAATTGGATTGAGCTGATATAGCCTGATTGAATTGCTGTGTCTCCCACTTAGCTTTGGGGGGTACAGCATTAAAAACAGGTTTGACCATACATGGCCTGACTGAACGGCTGTCTCCCACTTAGCTTTGGGGGGGGGTACAGCATGTGGAAAGCTGGGTTGAGGGTATAGAACTGGACTGAATTGCTCTGTATCCTTGTTAGGTGTTTGGGGGGACACCCCATGGAAAGCTGGGTTGAAGGTATAGAACTGGACTGAATTGCTCTGTATCCCTGTTAGGTGTTTGGGGGGACACCTCATGGAAAGCTGGGTTGAAGGTATAGAACTGGACTGAATTGCTCTGTATCCCTGTTAGGTGTTTGGGGAGACACCCCGTGGAAAGCTGGGTTGAGCGTATAGAACTGGACTGAATTGCTCTGTACCCCTGTTAGGTATTTGGGGGGACACCGCCTGCAAAGCTGGGTTGAGCGTATAGAACTGGACTGAATTGCTCTGTATTCCTGTTTCGGGGGGACACCCCATGGAAAGCTCGACTCCTCTCCCTGCAGTATAGCTTTGAAAAGAGCTATTGTTTTTCTTCAGTTTTTCCCTGCCTACTAAATCCTCTCTAGCCCTCAGCAGCTCATCTGTCCCTACATCTACAAGCCGCAAAATGACACGAAGATGGCGCTGGCTATTCTTATAAATGGGAGGTCACATGTTTTCGGCAGCCAATGGGTTTTTACCATTTTTTTCAATGCCTCCGCAGTCGTAGTTCTTGTCCCACCTTCCCTGCACAGTTATTGGTGCAAAAACGCGCCAGGGAAGGTGGGAGGGGATACGAATTTTTACTGCGTATGCTGCGTGGTATTCGATTGGAAACGAATAACTCGAACGGCCTGATATTCGATCGAATACCTATTCGATCGAACGGTGTTCGCTCATCTCTAATTATGTACTTAATAGTAAATTACTGGGTAAAGACTAACAATGAGAAAGACTTAGGGATTTTGGTGGACAGCAAGTTTACCTTTAGTGACCAGTGCCAGGCAGCTGCTGCCAAGGCAAATAAAATTATGGGATGCATCAAGAGGTCTAGATTCTCATGACACGGACATAGTTATGCCTCTATACAAATCACTGGTACGGCCACACTTAGAATATTGTGCGCAATTTTGGGCCCCGATATACAAGAAAGACATAAGTGAACTTAAAAAAGTGCAAAGACGGGCAACCAAAATGATTAGGGGAATGGGTGGACTGGAGTACAACGATCGATTAACAAACTTGGGGTTATTCAGTTTAGAGAAAAACGTCTACAGGGAGATCTTAGAACAATGTACAAATACATGAAGGGACAATGCAAAGAACTTTCAAAGGATCTTTTTACTCCTAGGCCAGTGACTGTGACAAGAGGACATCCACTACGTATGGAGGAGAGAGGGTTTCACCAGAAACATAGAAGGGGATTTTTCACAGTAAGAACTGAGAGGCTATGGAACTCTCTGCCCCAGGAAGTGGTGATGGCAGATTCATTAAACAAGTTCAAAAAGGGTCTGGATGCCTTTCTTGAAGAGAAAAATATAACAGGTTATGGACTCTAGATTTTAAGGACACATTGAGCCAGGGTTTTTATACTGACTGCTAGATTTGTAGTCGGGAAGGAATTTTTTCCCCTGAAATGGGGCAATTGGCATAAGCCTCATAGGGGTTTTTTTTTTTTTTGCCTTCCCCTGGATCAACACTGTAGGGATTGTAGGGTTATTGGTTGGACTTGACGGACTAATGTCTTTATCCAACCTCATCTACTATGTAACTATATTATTATATTATAAAAAGCATCAATTTACATTATTTCTTTTCAGCGGTCATCCTAAGCTGAATATGCCTCCTCTCCTCAGATCGCAGCTTCCAAGCCGCTAAAGGCCTGGTAAGTACCAGTGTGGGAGACCGGCTGGGAATCCCAGATGCCGTTGACTATTTTGTTCCTGGGCAGTTAGGCGTTCTCCTTCCAACTGTTTTACAAAAAGCGTCGAATTACATTCTATTTTCACAGCGGTCATCCTAAGCTGCACATGCCTGCCCTTGTCAGATTGCAACCGCTAAACAGCTTACGGCCTCGCAAGTGCCAGCGTGGGAGACTGGATGGGAATCCCAGGCGCCATTGACTATTTTATTCCTGGGTGTTTAAGCAATCTCCTTCGAAATGTTCTACAAAAAAAGCTTTGAATTATATTCACTTTTGTCAGCAGTCATCCTAAGCTGAATGTTCCTGCACTTGTTATCTCGCAGCCGCCAAGCAGCTTAGGGTCTGGCAAATACGAGTGTGGGAGACTGACTGGGAATCCCAGGTGCCGTCGACAAGGTTGTTTCTTGGGCAAGATGTTCTTCTTCCACCTGTTCTGTAGAAAGCATTGAAATACAGTGTTTTCTCTCCGTGGGCATCCTAAGCCGAATATGCCTGCCCTTATTAGATCACAACAGCTAAGCAGTTTAAGGCCTGGCAAGTACCAGCGTGAGAGACTGGCTGGGATTCTCAGTTGCCGTTGACCGTTTTATTCCTGGGCATTTAAACGTTCTCCTTCCACCTGTTCTATAAAAAGCATCAAAATACCTCAATCTATGTCAGTGGTCATCCTAAGCTAAATATGCCTGCCCTCGTCAGATTGCAGCTAAAAACCTGGCAAGTACCAGCATGGGAGACTGGCTGGGAATCCTAGGTGCCGTTGACTATTTTGTTTCTTGGGCAAAAAGGCGTTCTTCTTCCACCTGTTCTACAAAAAGCATCGAATTACATCAGTTTTCGTCAGTAGTTATCCTAAGCTGAATATGTCTACCCTTGTAAGATTGCAGCTGCCAAACAGCTTAGGACCTGACAAGTACGAGCATGGGAGACTGTCTGAGAATCCCACGTGCTATTGACTATTTCTCTTTCCACCTGTTCGATAAAAAGCATCGAAATACATCATTTTATATCAGCGGTCATCCTAAGCTGAGGATGTGTAAGCCGTGTACCGAGGTGTGCTCCCCAGGATACAGCAAAGTCACGAACAAAGGAAGTGAGTCCAATTCAATTTAACCAAGATAGGATTTTACTTAGTTTAGTTAACCTCTTTTGTCCAAAAGAACACTCCCAGGTATTACATTTACACAGCCTAGAGACTGGGACCCTGGTGTTATACAGCACGGTGCCCACTAATGTGGCCTTCAATATACTCCAAGCTTTTACCTACCTGCAGGCTGTGCCTATGCAGCTGCCTGTTACCTTTTATTACCCTATTACACAGGAACAATTCAGTGTGTGTGACACAGGCACCGGCGGTGTAACATCAAAGTTTACAATCTTATCGCAATACTACTAAATTCCCCCCCCAAACCAAGTACAACTAAGCAAGCATAATAGTTGGTTAGCTTGCAAGCCAAACAGTGCAAAGTTAAACTAATTGTTGCTCCCAGACTTCCTTAAAAGTCCCTTTCTGAGAGATACAACTCTGTAGAAATCCTCTGTGACTTAGTCCTTCTACCAGACAGGTAGATAGTTCACCAGTATTGCAGCCTGGGGTGATGATTATACCTAACTAGCTAACTACAGGCTTTTACTCAGTGCCAAGCAATTTGGCGTCAAACTTGCAGTGTGGTGCGTGCACGTTTACTTCTGTTGGGTACCTTTTAGTCTCTGTTAGCAGCAGGTTGAAGAGGAGCTCCTCAGACAGCATGCGGTCTCACTGACAGTCTCACTTCTCAGCCAAGTCTCTGACAGTAATCTTCTCCTTAGGATGGTGTCTGGACAAACTCTGAAAGTCTTGAATTCTCAGCTATTCTTGCTGTGGCTTCTCCCTCCAAGGACCCTCTCCGCACCGAGATGTCTCCACAGCTCTCTCTTCTGCTTCAGATTCCAGCACACACTGTCTCAAAAATGGCTCCTAAACCCTCCTACAACGATCAGGGTTCCCACATCAATCCTCCAGGGGCATACAGCCTTTTTCCTTTTACTTGTCATCTTGCAACAGCGACCTCTTGTGGTCAAACAACAAAATGTCAGGTTGTGAAAACACCAACTCAATTACACATTGCACATTCACTCCACAGGGGCTGTTTCACTCTCTTACATATGGCTGCCCTCATCAGATCGCTAGTTGTCAAGCAGCTAAAAACCTGGCAAGTACCAGCATGGGAGACTGGCTGGGAATCCAAGGTGCCGTTGACCATTTTGTTCCTAGGCAGTCTCCTTTCAACTGTTCTGCAAAAAGCATCGAATTACATCCTATAGTGTCAGCGGTCATCCTAAGCTGAATTTGCCTCCCCTCGTTAGATTGCAACAACTAAACAGCCTAAGGCCTGGCAAGTGCCAGTGTGGGAGACTGGCTCGGAATCCAAGGTGCCATTGACTATTTTGTTCCTGGGCATTTAAAGGGGTTGGCCACCTTCAGACCAATATTGACAAACAAATGTACAATAAAAAGATATACAATTTTCCAATATACTTTCTTTATCAATTCCTCACGGTTTTCTAGATCTCTGCTTGCTGTCACTCATTCTGTTACTTCTAGAGGATAAAACGCTGACCATGGTCATGTGATTTACGGTCCATGGTCATGTGATGCGCACACAGGTGCCGCTCGTTACAGTCACAGCACAGTAATCAGACATCTGCCTGGTAATCAGCTGTACACCTGTGGGCAAGTCACATGACCTAGTGGTCTCCTAAAACCTGGTGTGACGTGTGGCATAAGTCCCAAAGGTAAGCAGCGAGAAGGCATAAGGTGGTAAGTCTGCACTGTATTTTTTCCACGTGTCTACTGCCCCTATTAAAAGGATATTGTTTCTTCAGCAATTAAGATCAGTCGCAGATTGCGAGGGTGTGGTCAACCAGAGGGCCTTAAGAAGATTTGGACCATATAGCGCCAGTAGCAATTTCTTGACCGAGGAAGTACCTGTAGGTGTTGAGAGTTCTGCCCAGAGTTGAAGTTGGATTGCATCCTACTACTGTTTTACGTTTGGAAGACTTATGCCGCCCTCTAGTTTATGTCCTTGAAGCAAGCGATAAGTTAGTGGAGGTCTTTTGCTTTTCCACAAAAACTTCGGGAACAATTTGGTGATGGCAGAAAAGAATCTGAAGTCAAGCTTAATGGGAAACATTCTCAGAAAATATAGGATCTTCGGGAGAACATACATCTGGATCAAGTTCCGCCAACCAAACCAAGAAATAAATGGGATATCATATTGGCGTAGTAATCTATCAATTTCCAAAAGCAATTCCTCAAAATTTTGCAAGTAAATATCTCTAATGTGACCTGGAATTTTAACTCCCAAATATTTAATGCTAGAGGGTGCCCACTTAAATGGGAGGGTTTTCATAAAAACTATAGCTGATGGGTCGGATACAGAAATATTTAAAATTTCACATTTATTCAAGTTGACTTTGTAGTGGGAAATATGGCCATAATTTTCAATAATTTCTAAAATCTTAGAGAAACTCTTTTCTGGGTTGGTAGAAAGAAAAATCACATTTAGAGATATACTTTGGAGGGCGCAGTACTGTAGCAGTAAATAATCCAAAAATCAAAAACAGTGTGCACAGACATGTGAACTTTAAGGTGACGCAATAGGAGTATTTTGGCCATATCCCTAGTATCTATGTGAAGAGCTATAACTGGGGGAAAAAGAACAGAAAATATAAGCATTAGAACCTGTTTTACTGTTACCAGCAAATGTAGAGATGAGCCAGATCTTCATTCCTCAGGTATCATCTTGATAGCGGTGTAGTGACCTCTTTGTCTTAGGAGATTTGGTTCTCAGTGGTTTCTGCCAGGAGGAGAAATCAGGTAGCGGAGGAAGAGTGGCGATATCTGGGGTTGGGAGCCATGAGGAAATGTCCACTGGGGTGATATCGAGCTGATCCCACAAGGCCAGAAGGTCTGCCAGAGTGTGAACATAGATACATCTCCCTTTATGATGGACTGCAATCCCAAACGGGTATAGCCATGAGTACGGTATGTTGTGGCCTCTTAAAGTTTCAAGTAATGGACGGAGTGTCCTTCTCTTGGCAAGTGTTGAAGGTGACAAATCTTGATAGAAGGTAAGTTTGTCTTCCCCATAAGCCATCTTTCCCTTAGACCTACCTAGTGAAAGAATATCCTGAGTGTCTACATATGAAAGAAGACTACAAATAGCGTCTCTGGGAGGGTCTCCCTCTTTTGGCTTAGGCCTAAGGGCTGTATGCGCGCTCTCAATAGCTAGGGAGCTAGCTCTATCCGGGCCCAATGATATAGAAGAAACGTCACTTACAGTCTCCTTTAGGACAGTCGGAGAGTAAGACTCTGCTAGGCCTTTTATGCGTACATTCCGGCATCGGTCCCTATTCTCCTGGTCCTCCAGGAGGGTCAGGGCGTTGTCTAGCTGAGCTTTCTGTATCGTAAGCAGGTCCACAATGGCAGATGAGTGAGTCGTTAGCTCTGCGCATGCGTCTTCAACCACTTCTACTCTCCGACGTAAGTACGGGATTTCGGCTTTAAGTTCTGCTAGATCCGACAGGACTGGATGGAGCGCTTGTGAAGGTGCCTGCCTAAAGAATGATTTCGAAATACATGAAGTGGTAAGTTCACAGGCACTTTTTTCTCCCTCGCTCTCCATGTCTGCCGCTACATGGGGATCGGGCCTATGCTTCGCGCTCTCCAGCGCCCTCTTGGCTGCTCCTTGTTTGTTATGTGGGCTGTGTTTCCTGGCGAATTTCCGCAGGTCCAGCTGCGAACGGCTCGTTTTGGGGGTAGAGGGGGGATCCCCAGGTTTCTCCTTGCCGATCTTGACCATTCTTGTCTTGGTACTGCTGCTCTATCGTTCCTTTTAGCCTCAGATACAACGGAGCTACAGGCTCATGCGTCCGCTGTACTCGGCGGTCAAGCTCCGCCCCCTCTGAATTACATCATTTTCTGTCAGTGGCTATCCTAAACTGAAAAAGCCTGCCCTTGTCAAATCGCAGCTCCCATGCAGCTTAAGGCCTGGCAAGTACAAGCGTGGGAGACTGGCTGGGAAGCCCAGGTGCCGTTGACTATTTTATTCCTAGGCATTTAGGCGTTCTCCTTCCACCTATTCTATAAAGAACATTGAAAACTTTCTGTCATTGGTCATAGTAAGTCGTATATGCCTGCCCTCATCAGATCGCTAGCCGCCAAGCAGCTTAAGGCCTAGCAAGAACCAGCGTGGGAGACTGACTGGGAATCCCAGGTGCTGTTGACTATCTTGTTCCTGGGCATGTAGGCGTTCTCCTTTCACCTGTTCTATAAAAAGCATTGAAATGCATTATTTTCTGTCAGTGGTCATCCCAAGCTGAATATGCCTGTCCTCGTTAGAGCGCAACTAGAGATGAGCGAACAGTGAAATGTTCGAATTTCGATATTCAATTTGAGTAGCCCCTCAAAACTCGACTGTTCGAACGAATATCCTCGTTTAGGGGGAAACCAATATTCGACTCAGGAGGGCATCTAACACGCCAAAGTCCCTGTATTACCCCACTATCCCCCACTATCACAGCCTATCAACTAGAGAAAATAGATTTTGCTGCACACACTGTTTTGTGATCAAAGGAATATAGAGATTTATTTTACAATATAATATAATTTTTATATTGTAAAATAAATCTCTATATTCCTTTGATCACAAAACAGTGTGTGCAGCAAAATCTATTTTCACTAGTATATTTGGGTCGAAGGACCTTTTTTCGCTAGCACCACATATAATTTTACAGTGTGCGGTACCATTGACTTTTTTGCTACCAGCCTATCAACTAGACACTTTCCAAACTGAGTAGGACCCCTATGAAAGTGGAAAAATACTTGGAAACCTACTTTCCTCCACAATAGTGTGGACAGAAACACAAATTTAAAGCTAAAGAAACATTAGCATGCACCCCTTTAAATCACGTTGCTCATAACAACTACAAATGGCATAGGCAATGGGATATCCAAAAGCCCCCACTCTTAACTATCATTGTTTATGGGTGTGATGTGGTGAGAACTTAAAAAATTACTTTTCTGGCCCTTCACGTGAGCCCTTCCAAATTAAGTTAGAGACCCTTAAGCTGAACTACCAGTTTATTGATTGAGGCCCTTGAGGTGACTTGAGCCTTTTACCAGCAGAGTTTTAGGCCTTTTAACTTAGCTCAGCCTTGCATCGGCATAGTTTTTGGCCCTTGGGGTGAGTAGAGCCTTGCACCAGTAGAGTTTTAGTTTTTGGCCCTTGGAGTAAGTAGAGCCTTGCACCAGCAGTGCTTTTGGCCCTTGGGGTGAGTAGAGCCTCTAACCAGCAGAGTTTGGGGGAATCAGGGGGGATTCAGCCTCTAACCAGCAGAGTTTGGGGAAATCAGAGTGGATTGAGACTCTAACCAGCAGAGTTTGGGGAAATCAGAGTGGATTCAGCCTCTAACCCACAGAGTTTGGGGAAATCAGGTGGATTCAGCCTCTAACCAGCAGAGTTTGGGGGATTCAGGGTGGATTTAGCCTCTAACCAGCAGAGTTTGGGGGAATCAGGGTGGATTGAGACTCTAACAAGCAGAGTTTGGGAAAATCACGGTGGATTCCACCTCTATCCAGCAGAGTTTGGGGAAATCAGAGTGGATTGAGCCTCTAACCAGCAGAGTTTGGGGAAATCAGGTGGATTCAGCCTCTAACCAGCAGAGTTTGGGGAAATCAGGAGGATTCAGCCTCTAGCCAGCAGAGTTTGGGAAAAACACTGTGGATTCAGCCTCTAACCCGCAGCGTTTGGGGGAATCAGGGTGGATTCAGCCTCTAACCAGCAGAGTTTGGGAAAATCAGGTAGATTCAGCCTCTAACCAGCAGAGTTTGGGGAAATCAGGTAGATTCAGCCTCTAACCAGCAGAGTTTGGGAAAAACACGGTGGATTCAGCCTCTAACCAGCAGAGTTTGGGGGAATCAGGGTGGATTGAGACTCTAACAAGCAGAGTTTGGGAAAATCACGGTGGATTCCACCTCTATCCAGCAGAGTTTGGGGAAATCAGAGTGGATTGAGCCTCTAACCAGCAGAGTTTGGGGAAATCAGGTAGATTCAGCCTCTAACCAGCAGAGTTTGGGAAAATCACGGTGGATTGAGCCTCTAACCAGCAGAGTTTGGGGAAATCAGGGTGAATTCAGCCTCTATCCAGCAGAGTTTGGGGAAATCAGGGTGGATTAAGTCTCTAACCAGCAGAGTTTGGGAAAATCAGGGGGATTCAGCCTCTAACCAGCAGAGTTTGGGGAAATCAGAGTGGATTGAGACTCTAACCAGCAGAGTTTGGGGAAATCAGAGTGGATTCAGCCTCTAACCCACAGAGTTTGGGGAAATCAGGTGGATTCAGCCTCTAAGCAGCAGAGTTTGGGGGATTCAGGGTGGATTTAGCCTCTAACCAGCAGAGTTTGGGGGAATCAGGGTGGATTGAGACTCTAACAAGCAGAGTTTGGGAAAATCACGGTGGATTCCACCTCTATCCAGCAGAGTTTGGGGAAATCAGAGTGGATTGAGCCTCTAACTAGCAGAGTTTGGGAAAATCACGATGTATTCAGCCTCTAACCAGCAGAGTTTGGGGGAATCAGGGTGAATGAGCCTCTAACTAGCAGAGTTTAAGGAAATCAGGTGGATTCAGCCACTAACCAGCAGAGTTTGGGAAAATCAGGGTGGATTGAGACTCTAACGAGCAGAATTTGGGGAAATCAGGGTGGATTGAGCCTTTAACCAGCAGAGTTTGGGGGAATCAGAGTGGATTGAGCCTCTGACCAGCAGAGTTTGGGGAAATCAGGTGGATTCAGCCTCTAACCAGCAGAGTTTGGAGGAATCAGGTAGATTCAGCCGCTAACCAGCAGAGTTTGGGGAAATAAGGTGGATTCAGCCTCTAACCAGCAGAGTTTGGGGAAATCAGGGTGGATTGAGACTCTAACGAGCAGAATTTGGGGAAATCAGGGTGGATTGAGCCTTTAACCAGCAGAGTTTGGGGGAATCAGAGTGGATTGAACCTCTGACCAGCAGAGTTTGGGGAAATCAGGTGGATTCAGCCTCTAACCAGCAGAGTTTAGAGGAATCAGGTAGATTCAGTCGCTAACCAGCAGAGTTTGGGGAAATAAGGTGGATTCAGCCTCTAACCAGCAGAGTTTGGGGAAATCAGGAGGATTCAGCCTCTAGCCAGCAGAGTTTGGGAAAAACACTGTGGATTCAGCCTCTAACCAGCAAAGTTTGGGGAAATCACGGTGGATTCAGCCTCTAACCAGCAGAGTTTGGGGAAATCAGGTGGATTCAGCATCTAACCAGCAGAGTTTGGAGAAATCAGGGTGGATTAAGCCTCCAACCAGCAGAGTTTGGGGAAATCAGGTGGATTCAGCCTCTAACCAGCCTAGTTTGGGGAACTCATGGTGGATTCAGCCTCTAACCAGCAGAGTTTGGGGGAATCAGGATGGATTCAGCCTCTAACCAGCAGAGTTTGGGGAAATCAGGTGGAGTCAGCCTCTAACCAGCAGAGTTTGGGGGAATCAGGGTGGATTCAGCCTCTAACCAGCAGAGTTTGGGGAAATCAGGTGGATTCAGCCTCTAAGTAGCAGAGTTTGGGGAAATCAGGTGGATTCAGCCTCTAACCAGCAGAGTTTTGGGAAAACCACGGTGGATTCAGCCTCTAACCAGCATAGTTTGGGGGAATCAGGGTGGATTCAGCCTGTAACCATTAGAGATTGGGAAAATAACGGTAGATTCAGCCTCTAACCAGCAGAGTTTGGGTAAATCACAGTGGATTCAGCCTCTAACCAGCAGAGTTTGGGGAAATCAGGGTGGATTAAGCCTCCAACCAGCAGAGTTTGGGGAAATTAGGTGGATTCAGCCTCTAACCAGCAGAGTTTGGGGAACTCACGGTGGATTCAGCCTCTAACCAGCAGAGTTTGGGGGAATCAGGGTGGATTGAGCCTCTAACTAGCAGAGTTTGGGAAAATCACGGTGGATTTAGCCTCTAACCAGCAGAGTTTGGGGGAATCAGGGTGATTCAGCCTCTAACCAGCAGAGTTTGGGGAAATCAGGTGGATTCAGCCTCTAACCAGCAGAGTTTGGGAAAATCACGGTGGATTCAGCCTCTAACCCGCAGAGTTTGGGGGAATCAGGGTGGATTCAGCCTGTAACCAGTAGAGTTTGGGAAAATCACGGTGGATTCAGCCTCTAACCAGCAGAGTTTGGGGAAATCACAGTGGATTGAGCCTCTAACCAGCAGAGTTTGGGAAAATCAGGTAGATTCAGCCTCTAACCAGCAGAGTTTGGGAAAATCATGGTGGATTGAGACTCTAACAAGCAGAGTTTGGGAAAATCACGGTGGATTCCGCCTCTATCCAGCAGAGTTTGGGGAAATCAGAGTGGATTGAGCCTCTAACCAGCAGAGTTTGGGGAAATCAGAGTGGATTGAGCCTCTAACGAGCAGAGTTTGGGGAAATCAGGTGGATTCAGCCTCTAACCAGCAGAGTTTGGGGAAATCAGAGTGGATTGAGCCTCTAACGAGCAGAGTTTGGGGAAATCAGGTGGATTTAACCCCTAACCAGCAGAGTTTGGGGAAATCAGGGTGGATTCAGCCTCTAACCAGCAGAGTTTGGGGGAATCAGGGTGGATTGAGCCTCTAACTAGCAGAGTTTGATAAAATCACGATGTATTCAGCCTCTAACCAGCAGAGTTTGGGTGAATCAGGGTGATTCAGCCTCTAACCAGCAGAGTTTGGGAAAATCACGGTGGATTCAGCCTCTAACCCGCAGAGTTTGGGGGAATCAGGGTGGATTCAGCCTGTAACCAGTAGATTTTGGGAAAATCACGGTGGATTCAGCCTCTAACCAGCAGAGTTTGGGGAAATCACAGTGGATTGAGCCTCTAACCAGCAGAGTTTGGGAAAATCAGGTAGATTCAGCCTCTAACCAGCAGAGTTTGGGAAAATCACGGTGGATTGAGACTCTAACAAGCAGAGTTTGGGAAAATCACGGTGGATTCCGCCTCTATCCAGCAGAGTTTGGGGAAATCAGAGTGAATTGAGCCTCTAACGAGCAGAGTTTGGGGAAATCAGGTGGATTCAGCCTCTAACCAGCAGAGTTTGGGGAAATCAGAGTGGATTGAGCCTCTAACGAGCAGAGTTTGGGGAAATCAGGTGGATTTAACCCCTAACCAGCAGAGTTTGGGGAAATCAGGGTGGATTCAGCCTCTAACCAGCAGAGTTTGGGGAAATCAGGTGGAGTCAGCCTCTAACCAGCAGAGTTTGGGGGAATCAGGGTGGATTCAGCCTCTAACCAGCAGAGTTTGGGAAAATCACGGCGGATTCAGCCTCTAACCAGCAGAGTTTGGGAAATCACGGTGGATTCAGCCTCTAACCTGCAGAGTTTGGGGGAATCAGGGTGGATTCAGCCTGTAACCAGTAGAGTTTGGGAAAATCACGGTGGATTCAGCCTCTAACCAGCAGAGTTTGGGGGAATCAGGGTGGATTCAGCCTCTAACCAGCAGAGTTTGGGAAAATCAGGTAGATTCAGCCTCTAACCAGCAGAGTTTG
Source organism: Leptodactylus fuscus (assembly GCF_031893055.1). NCBI lineage: Eukaryota > Metazoa > Chordata > Amphibia > Anura > Leptodactylidae > Leptodactylus > Leptodactylus fuscus. Next base: position 221,491,804 of record NC_134265.1, on the reverse strand, counting down.
GGAAAATCACGGCGGATTCAGCCTCTAACCAGCAGAGTTTCAGGAAATCAGGGTGGATTGAGCCTAGAAGAATGAGAATTGTGCAACGCAGATGGTGGAGGAGTATGAGTTGGAATTCTAGAGGTTGAGCGCAGACATGCCAATTCATGTTGGGGTGCTTGACGCTGGTGGGCACGAAAATGATGGGTCTATCCAGTGGCAGTTTATTTTGATGAAAGTCAGCCGGTCGGCACTCTCAGCTGACAGCCGGCTGCGCTTATCCATGATGAAGCCACCGGCTGCGCTGAAGATCCTTTCAGATAGCACGTTGGCGGCAGGACAGGACAGCACCTCCAAGGCGTTTAGGGCAAGTTCAAGTCACAGGTCCAACTTCGACACCCAATACGTGTAGGGCGCAGAAGGATCGGAGAGGACAGGGCTGTGGTCGGACAGGTATTCCCGCAACATGCACCTATACTTTTCCCGCCTGGTGACACTAGGCCCCTTAGTGGCGGGGGTTTGGCGAGGGGGTGCCATTAACGTGTCCCAGAGCCTAGACAGTGTGCCCCTTGTGGGTGTGGACCGGACGGCACTTGTTCGCCTCATGGAGGAACTGTCCTCTCTGCCGCCAACGACACTTGATGGAAACATCTCCATCATGTTCTGCACCAATTGTTTGTGGCAATCATTAATGCGATTGGCCCTCCCCTCTACCGGAATAAAAGACGAGCTGTTATTTTTATACCGGGGGTCAAGGATTGCAAATATCCAGTATTGGTTGCTCTCCGTTATTTTGACTACGCGCTTGTCACTTGAAAAGCACCCCAACATGAAGTAAGCCAAAACGCTGTGAAACGGACAGGTGTGTGGACCTACTCTCCTGCTGTGACGGTTCTGCTGCTATCCCTGACTCCTCAGTGTGATCTGCGTTATCCCTGATGGCAATGAGGGATTCTCGCATCACACACAAGAGCGGGATTGTTACGCTCACTAGTGCCTCTAACCAGCAGAGTTTGGGGGAATCAGGTAGATTCAGCCTCTAACCAGCAGAGTTTGGGAAAATCACAGTAGATTCAGACTCTAACAAGCAGAGTTTTGGAAAATCACGGTGGATTCCGCCTCTATCCAGCAGAGTTTGGGAAAATCACAGTGGATTGAGCCTCTAACCAGCAGAGTTTGGGGAAATCAGGTAGTTCAGCCTCTAACCAGCAGAGTTTGGGAAAATCACGGTGGATTCAGCCTCTAACCAGCAGAGTTTGGGGAAATCAGGTGGATTTAGCCTCTAAGTAGCAGAGTTTGGGGAAATCAGGTGGATTCAGCCTCTAACCAGCAGAGTTTGGGAAAATCAGGGTGAATTCAGCCTCTAACCAGCAGAGTTTGGGGAAATCAGGGTGAATTCAGCCTCTAACCAGCAGAGTTTGGGGAAATCAGGGTGAATTCAGCCGCTAACCAGCAGAGTTTGGGGAAATAAGGTGGATTCAGCCTCTAACCGGCAGAGTTTGGGGAAATCAGGAGGATTTAGCCTCTAGCCAGCAGAGTTTGGGAAAAACACTGTGGATTCAGCCTCTAACCCGCAGCGTTTGGGGGAATCAGGGTGGATTCAGCCTCTAACCAGCAGAGTTTGGGAAAATCAGGTAGATTCAGCCTCTAACCAGCAGAGTTTGGGGAAATCAGGTAGATTCAGCCTCTAACCAGCAGAGTTCAGGAAAATCACGGTGGATTGAGACTCTAACAAGCAAAGTTTGGGGGAATCAGGGTGGATTCAGCCTGTAACCAGTAGAGTTTGGGAAAATCACGGTGGATTCAGCCTCTAACCCGCAGAGTTTGGGGGAATCAGGTGGATTCAGCCTCTAACCAGCAGAGTTTTGGGAAAACCACGGTGGATTCACCCTCTAACCAGCATAGTTTGGGGGAATCAGGGTGGATTCAGCCTGTAACCATTAGAGATTGGAAAAATAACGGTAGATTCAGCCTCTAACCAACAGAGTTTGGGTAAATCACAGTGAATTCAGCCTCTAACCAGCAGAGTTTGGGGAAATCAGGGTGGATTAAGCCTCCAACCAGCAGAGTTTGGGGAAATTAGGTGGATTCAGCCTCTAACCAGCAGAGTTTGGGGAACTCACGGTGGATTCAGCCTCTAACCAGCAGAGTTTGGGGGAATCAGGGTGGATTGATCCTCTAACTAGCAGGGTTTGGGAAAATCACGGTGGATTCAGCCTCTAACCAGCAGAGTTTGGGGGAATCAGGGTGATTCAGCCTCTAACCCGCAGAGTTTGGGGGAATCAGGGTGGATTCAGCCTGTAACCAGTAGAGTTTGGGAAAATCACGGTGGATTCAGCCTCTAAACAGCAGAGTTTGGGGAAATCACAGTGGATTGAGCCTCTAACCAGCAGAGTTTGGGAAAAATAGGTAGATTCAGCCTCTAACCAGCAGAGTTTGGGAAAATCACGATGGATTGAGACTCTAACAAGCAGAGTTTGGGAAAATCACGGTGGATTCCGCCTCTATCCAGCAGAGTTTGGGGAAATCAGAGTGGATTGAGCCTCTAACCAGCAGAGTTTGGGGAAATCAGAGTAAATTGAGCCTCTAACGAGCAGAGTTTGGGGAAATCAGGTGGATTCAGCCTCTAACCAGCAGAGTTTGGGGAAATCAGAGTGGATTGAGCCTCTGACGAGCAGAGTTTGGGGAAATCAGGTGGATTTAACCCCTAACCAGCAGAGTTTGGGGAAATCAGGGTGGATTCAGCCTCTAACCAGCAGAGTTTGGGGAAATCAGGTGGAGTCAGCCTCTAACCAGCAGAGTTTGGGGGAATCAGGGTGGATTCAGCCTCTAACCAGCAGAGTTTGGGGAAATCAGGTGGATTCAGCCTCTAAGTAGCAGAGTTTGGGGAAATCAGGTGGATTCAGCCTCTAACCAGCAGAGTTTTGGGAAAACCACGGTGGATTCAGCCACTAACCAGCATAGTTTGGGGGAATCAGGGTGGATTCAGCCTGTAACCATTAGAGATTGGGAAAATTACGGTAGATTCAGCCTCTAACCAGCAGAGTTTGGGTAAATCACAGTGGATTCAGCCTCTAACCAGCAGAGTTTGGGGAAATCAGGGTGGATTAAGCCTCCAACCAGCAGAGTTTGGGGAAATCAGGTGGATTCAGCCTCTAACCAGCAGAGTTTGGGGAACTCACGGTGGATTCAGCCTCTAACCAGCAGAGTTTGGGAAAATCACGGTGGATTTAGCCTCTAACCAGCAGAGTTTGGGGAAATCAGGGTAGATTAAGCCTCCAACCAGCAGAGTTTGGGGAAATTAGGTGGATTCAGCCTCTAACCAGCAGAGTTTGGGGAACTCACGGTGGATTCAGCCTCTAACCAGCAGAGTTTGGGGGAATCAGGGTGGATTGAGCCTCTAACTAGCAGAGTTTGGGAAAATCACGGTGGATTTAGCCTCTAACCAGCAGAGTTTGGGGGAATCAGGGTGATTCAGCCTCTAACCCGCAGAGTTTGGGGGAATCACAGTGGATTGAGCCTCTAACCAGCAGAGTTTGGGAAAATCAGGTAGATTCAGCCTCTAACCAGCAGAGTTTGGGAAAATCACGATGGATTGAGACTCTAACAAGCAGAGTTTGGGAAAATCACGGTGGATTCCGCCTCTATCCAGCAGAGTTTGGGGAAATCAGAGTGGATTGAGCCTCTAACCAGCAGAGTTTGGGGAAATCAGAGTAAATTGAGCCTCTAACGAGCAGAGTTTGGGGAAATCAGGTGGATTCAGCCTCTAACCAGCAGAGTTTGGGGAAATCAGAGTGGATTGAGCCTCTGACGAGCAGAGTTTGGGGAAATCAGGTGGATTTAACCCCTAACCAGCAGAGTTTGGGGAAATCAGGGTGGATTCAGCCTCTAACCAGCAGAGTTTGGGGAAATCAGGTGGAGTCAGCCTCTAACCAGCAGAGTTTGGGGGAATCAGGGTGGATTCAGCCTCTAACCAGCAGAGTTTGGGGAAATCAGGTGGATTCAGCCTCTAAGTAGCAGAGTTTGGGGAAATCAGGTGGATTCAGCCTCTAACCAGCAGAGTTTTGGGAAAACCACGGTGGATTCAGCCTCTAACCAGCATAGTTTGGGGGAATCAGGGTGGATTCAGCCTGTAACCATTAGAGATTGGGAAAATTACGGTAGATTCAGCCTCTAACCAGCAGAGTTTGGGTAAATCACAGTGGATTCAGCCTCTAACCAGCAGAGTTTGGGGAAATCAGGGTGGATTAAGCCTCCAACCAGCAGAGTTTGGGGAAATCAGGTGGATTCAGCCTCTAACCAGCAGAGTTTGGGGAACTCACGGTGGATTCAGCCTCTAACCAGCAGAGTTTGGGAAAATCACGGTGGATTTAGCCTCTAACCAGCAGAGTTTGGGGAAATCAGGGTAGATTAAGCCTCCAACCAGCAGAGTTTGGGGAAATTAGGTGGATTCAGCCTCTAACCAGCAGAGTTTGGGGAACTCACGGTGGATTCAGCCTCTAACCAGCAGAGTTTGGGGGAATCAGGGTGGATTGAGCCTCTAACTAGCAGAGTTTGGGAAAATCACGGTGGATTTAGCCTCTAACCAGCAGAGTTTGGGGGAATCAGGGTGATTCAGCCTCTAACCCGCAGAGTTTGGGGGAATCACAGTGGATTGAGCCTCTAACCAGCAGAGTTTGGGGGAAAATCAGGTAGATTCAGCCTCTAACCAGCAGAGTTTGGGAAAATCATGGTGGATTGAGACTCTAACAAGCAGAGTTTGGGAAAATCACGGTGGATTCCGCCTCTATCCAGCAGAGTTTGGGGAAATCAGAGTGGATTGAGCCTCTAACCAGCAGAGTTTGGGGAAATCAGAGTGGATTGAGCCTCTAACGAGCAGAGTTTGGGGAAATCAGGTGGATTCAGCCTCTAACCAGCAGAGTTTGGGGAAATCAGAGTGGATTGAGCCTCTAACGAGCAGAGTTTGGGGAAATAAGGTGGATTTAACCCCTAACCAGCAGAGTTTGGGGAAATCAGGGTGGATTCAGCCTCTAACCAGCAGAGTTTGGGGAAATCACAGTGGATTGAGCCTCTAACCAGCAGAGTTTGGGAAAATCTGGTAGATTCAGCCTCTAACCAGCAGAGTTTGGGAAAATCACGGTGGATTGAGACTCTAACAAGCAGAGTTTGGGAAAATCACGGTGGATTCCGCCTCTATCCAGCAGAGTTTGGGGAAATCAGAGTGGATTGAGCCTCTAACGAGCAGAGTTTGGGGAAATCAGGTGGATTTAACCCCTAACCAGCAGAGTTTGGGGAAATCAAGGTGGATTCAGCCTCTAACCAGCAGAGTTTGGGGAAATCAGGTGGAGTCAGCCTCTAACCAGCAGAGTTTGGGGGAATCAGGGTGGATTCAGCCTCTAACCAGCAGAGTTTGGGAAAATCACGGCGGATTCAGCCTCTAACCAGCAGAGTTTGGGAAATCACGGTGGATTCAGCCTCTAACCCGCAGAGTTTGGGGGAATCAGGGTGGATTCAGCCTGTAACCAGTAGAGTTTGGGAAAATCACGGTGGATTCAGCCTCTAAACAGCAGAGTTTGGGGAAATCACAGTGGATTGAGCCTCTAACCAGCAGAGTTTGGGAAAATCAGGTAGATTCAGCCTCTAACCAGCAGAGTTTGGGAAAATCACGGCGGATTCAGCCTCTAACCAGCAGAGTTTCAGGAAATCAGGGTGGATTGAGCCTAGAAGAATGAGAATTGTGCAACGCAGATGGTGGAGGAGTATGAGTTGGAATTGTAGAGGTTGAGCGCAGACATGCCAATTCATGTTGGGGTGCTTGACGCTGGTGGGCACGAAAATGATGGGTCTATCCAGTGGCAGTTTATTTTGATGAAAGTCAGCCGGTCGGCACTCTCAGCTGACAGCCGGCTGCGCTTATCCGTGATGAAGCCACCGGCTGCGCTGAAGATCCTTTCAGATAGCACGTTGGCGGCAGGACAGGACAGCACCTCCAAGGCGTTTAGGGCAAGTTCAAGTCACAGGTCCAACTTCGACACCCAATACGTGTAGGGCGCAGAAGGATCGGAGAGGACAGGGCTGTGGTCGGACAGGTATTCCCGCAACATGCACCTATACTTTTCCCGCCTGGTGACACTAGGCCCCTTAGTGGCGGGGGTTTGGCGAGGGGGTGCCATTAACGTGTCCCAGAGCCTAGACAGTGTGCCCCTTGTGGGTGTGGACCGGACGGCACTTGTTCGCCTCATGTAGGAACTGTCCTCTCTGCCGCCAACGACACTTGATGGAAACATCTCCATCATGTTCTGCACCAATTGTTTGTGGCAATCATTAATGCGATTGGCCCTCCCCTCTACCGGAATAAAAGACGAGCTGTTATTTTTATACCGGGGGTCAAGGATTGCAAATATCCAATATTGGTTGCTCTCCGTTATTTTGACTACGTGCTTGTCACTTGAAAAGCACCCCAACATGAAGTCAGCCAAAACGCTGTGAAACGGACAGGTGTGTGGACCTACTCTCCTGCTGTGACGGTTCTGCTGCTATCCCTGACTCCTCAGTGTGATCTGCGTTATCCCTGATGGCAATGAGGGATTCTCGCATCACACACAAGAGCGGGATTGTTACGCTCACTAGTGCCTCTAACCAGCAGAGTTTGGGGGAATCAGGTAGATTCAGCCTCTAACCAGCAGAGTTTGGGAAAATCACAGTAGATTCAGACTCTAACAAGCAGAGTTTGGGAAAATCACGGTGGATTCCGCCTCTATCCAGCAGAGTTTGGGAAAATCACAGTGGATTGAGCCTCTAACCAGCAGAGTTTGGGGAAATCAGGTAGTTCAGCCTCTAACCAGCAGAGTTTGGGAAAATCACGGTGGATTCAGCCTCTAACCAGCAGAGTTTGGGGAAATCAGGTGGATTTAGCCTCTAAGTAGCAGAGTTTGGGGAAATCAGGTGGATTCAGCCTCTAACCAGCAGAGTTTGGGAAAATCAGGGTGACTTCAGCCTCTAACCAGCAGAGTTTGGGGAAATCAGGGTGAATTCAGCCTCTAACCAGCAGAGTTTGGAAAAATCAGGGTGAATTCAGCCGCTAACCAGCAGAGTTTGGGGAAATAAGGTGGATTGAGCCTCTAACCAGCAGAGTTTGGGGAAATCAGGAGGATTCAGCCTCTAGCCAGCAGAGTTTGGGAAAAACACTGTGGATTGAGCCTCTAACCAGCAGAGTTTGGGGAAATCAGGTAGATTCAGCCTCTAACCAGCAGAGTTCAGGGAAATCAGGTAGATTCAGCCTCTAACCAGCAGAGTTCAGGAAAATCACGGTGGATTGAGACTCTAACAAGCAAAGTTTGGGGAAATCAGGTGGATTCAGCCTCTAATCAGCAGAGTTTGGGGAAATCAGAGTAGATTGAGCCTCTAACGAGCAGAGTTTGTGGAAATCAGGTGGATTCAACTCCTAACCAGCAGAGTTTGGGGAAATCACGGTGGATTCAGCCTCTAACCAGCAGAGTTTGGGGAAATCAGGTGGATTCAGCATCTAACCAGCATAGTTTGGGGAAATCAGGGTGGATTAAGCCTCCAACCAGCAGAGTTTGGGGAAATTAGGTGGATTCAGCCTCTAACCAGCAGAGTTTGGGGAACTCACGGTGGATTCAGCCTCTAACCAGCAGAGTTTGGGGAACTCACGGTGGATTCAGCCTCTAACCAGCAGAGTTTGGGGAAATCAGGGTGGATTGAGCCTCTAACTAGCAGAGTTTGGGAAAATCACGGTGGATTTAGCCTCTAACCAGCAGAGTTTGGGGGAATCAGGGTGATTCAGCCTCTAACCAGCAGAGTTTGGGGGAATCAGAGTGGATTGAGCCTCTAACCAGCAGAGTTTGGGGAAATCAGGTGGATTCAGCCTTTAACCAGCAGAGTTTGGGGAACTCACGGTGGATTCAGCCTCTAACCAGCAGAGTTTGGGGGAATCAGGGTGGATTGAGCCTCTAACTAGCAGAGTTTGAGAAAATCACGATGTATTCAGCCTCTAACCAGCAGAGTTTGGGTGAATCAGGGTGATTCAGCCTCTAACCAGCAGAGTTTGGGAAAATCACGGTGGATTCAGCCCTAACCCGCAGAGTTTGGGGAAATCACAGTGGATTGAGCCTCTAACCAGCAGAGTTTGGGAAAATCAGGTAGATTCAGCCTCTAACCAGCAGAGTTTGGGAAAATCACGGTGGATTGAGACTCTAACAAGCAGAGTTTGGGAAAATCACGGTGGATTCCGCCTCTATCCAGCAGAGTTTGGGGAAATCAGAGTGGATTGAGCCTCTAACGAGCAGAGTTTGGGGAAATCAGGTGGATTCAGCCTCTAACCAGCAGAGTTTGGGGAAATCAGAGTGGATTGAGCCTCTAACGAGCAGAGTTTGGGGAAATCAGGTGGATTTAACCTCTAACCAGCAGAGTTTGGGGAAATCAAGGTGGATTCAGCCTCTAACCAGCAGAGTTTGGGGAAATCAGGTGGAGTCAGCCTCTAACCAGCAGAGTTTGGGGGAATCAGGGTGGATTCAGCCTCTAACCAGCAGAGTTTGGGAAAATCACGGCGGATTCAGCCTCTAACCAGCAGAGTTTGGGAAATCACGGTGGATTCAGCCTCTAACCCGCAGAGTTTGGGGGAATCAGGGTGGATTCAGCCTCTAACCAGTAGAGTTTGGGAAAATCACGGTGGATTCAGCCTCTAACCAGCAGAGTTTGGGGAAATCACAGTGGATTGAGCCTCTAACCAGCAGAGTTTGGGAAAATCAGGTAGATTCAGCCTCTAACCAGCAGAGTTTGGGAAAATCACGGCGGATTCAGCCTCTAACCAGCAGAGTTTCAGGAAATCAGGGTGGATTGAGCCTAGAAGAATGAGAATTGTGCAACGCAGATGGTGGAGGAGTATGAGTTGGAATTGTAGAGGTTGAGCGCAGACATGCCAATTCATGTTGGGGTGCTTGACGCTGGTGGGCACGAAAATGATGGGTCTATCCAGTGGCAGTTTATTTTGATGAAAGTCAGCCGGTCGGCACTCTCAGCTGACAGCCGGCTGCGCTTATCCGTGATGAAGCCACCGGCTGCGCTGAAGATCCTTTCAGATAGCACGTTGGCGGCAGGACAGGACAGCACCTCCAAGGCGTTTAGGGCAAGTTCAAGTCACAGGTCCAACTTCGACACCCAATACGTGTAGGGCGCAGAAGGATCGGAGAGGACAGGGCTGTGGTCGGACAGGTATTCCCGCAACATGCACCTATACTTTTCCCGCCTGGTGACACTAGGCCCCTTAGTGGCGGGGGTTTGGCGAGGGGGTGCCATTAACGTGTCCCAGAGCCTAGACAGTGTGCCCCTTGTGGGTGTGGACCGGACGGCACTTGTTCGCCTCATGGAGGAACTGTCCTCTCTGCCGCCAACGACACTTGATGGAAACATCTCCATCATGTTCTGCACCAATTGTTTGTGGCAATCATTAATGCGATTGGCCCTCCCCTCTACCGGAATAAAAGACGAGCTGTTATTTTTATACCGGGGGTCAAGGATTGCAAATATCCAGTATTGGTTGCTCTCCGTTATTTTGACTACGCGCTTGTCATTTGAAAAGCACCCCAACATGAAGTAAGCCAAAATGCTGTGAAACGGACAGGTGTGTGGACCTACTCTCCTGCTGTGACGGTTCTGCTGCTATCCCTGACTCCTCAGTGTGATCTGCGTTATCCCTGATGGCAATGAGGGATTCTCGCATCACACACAAGAGCGGGATTGTTACGCTCACTAGTGCCCCTAACCAGCAGAGTTTGGGGGAATCAGGTAGATTCAGCCTCTAACCAGCAGAGTTTGGGAAAATCACAGTAGATTCAGACTCTAACAAGCAGAGTTTGGGAAAATCACGGTGGATTCCGCCTCTATCCAGCAGAGTTTGGGAAAATCACAGTGGATTGAGCCTCTAACCAGCAGAGTTTGGGGAAATCAGGTAGTTCAGCCTCTAACCAGCAGAGTTTGGGAAAATCACGGTGGATTCAGCCTCTAACCAGCAGAGTTTGGGGAAATCAGGTGGATTTAGCCTCTAAGTAGCAGAGTTTGGGGAAATCAGGTGGATTCAGCCTCTAACCAGCAGAGTTTGGGAAAATCAGGGTGAATTCAGCCTCTAACCAGCAGAGTTTGGGGAAATCAGGGTGAATTCAGCCTCTAACCAGCAGAGTTTGGGGAAATCAGGGTGAATTCAGCCGCTAACCAGCAGAGTTTGGGGAAATAAGGTGGATTCAGCCTCTAACTGGCAGAGTTTGGGGAAATCAGGAGGATTCAGCCTCTAGCCAGCAGAGTTTGGGAAAAACACTGTGGATTCAGCCTCTCACCCGCAGCGTTTGGGGGAATAAGGGTGGATTCAGCCTCTAACCAGCAGAGTTTGGGAAAATCAGGTAGATTCAGCCTCTAACCAGCAGAGTTTGGGGAAATCAGGTAGATTCAGCCTCTAACCAGCAGAGTTCAGGAAAATCACGGTGGATTGAGACTCTAACAAGCAAAGTTTGGGGAAATCAGGTGGATTCAGCCTCTAACCAGCAGAGTTTGGGGAAATCAGAGTAGATTGAGCCTCTAACGAGCAGAGTTTGTGGAAATCAGGTGGATTCAACCCCTAACCAGCAGAGTTTGGGGAAATCACGGTGGATTCAGCCTCTAACCAGCAGAGTTTGGGGAAATCAGGGTGGATTAAGCCTCCACCAGCAGAGTTTGGGGAAATTAGGTGGATTCAGCCTCTAACCAGCAGAGTTTGGGGAACTCACGGTGGATTCAGCCTCTAACCAGCAGAGTTTGGGGGAATCAGGGTGGATTGAGCCTCTAACTGGCAGAGTTTGGGAAAATCACGGTGGATTTAGCCTCTAACCAGCAGAGTTTGGGGGAATCAGGGTGATTCAGCCTCTAACCAGCAGAGTTTGGGGGAATCAGAGTGGATTGAGCCTCTAACCAGCAGAGTTTGGGGAAATCAGGTGGATTCAGCCTTTAACCAGCAGAGTTTGGGGAACTCACGGTGGATTCAGCCTCTAACCAGCAGAGTTTGGGGGAATCAGGGTGGATTGAGCCTCTAACTAGCAGAGTTTGGTAAAATCACGATGTATTCAGCCTCTAACCAGCAGAGTTTGGGTGAATCAGGGTATTCAGCCTCTAACCAGCAGAGTTTGGGAAAATCACGGTGGATTCAGCCTCTAACCCGCAGAGTTTGGGGGAATCAGGGTGGATTCAGCCTGTAACCAGTAGAGTTTGGGAAAATCACGGTGGATTCAGCCTCTAACCCGCAGAGTTTGGGGGAATCAGGTGGATTCAGCCTCTAACCAGCAGAGTTTTGGGAAAACCACGGTGGATTCACCCTCTAACCAGCATAGTTTGGGGGAATCAGGGTGGATTCAGCCTGTAACCATTAGAGATTGGAAAAATAACGGTAGATTCAGCCTCTAACCAACAGAGTTTGGGTAAATCACAGTGGATTCAGCCTCTAACCAGCAGAGTTTGGGGAAATCAGGGTGGATTAAGCCTCCAACCAGCAGAGTTTGGGGAAATTAGGTGGATTCAGCCTCTAACCAGCAGAGTTTGGGGAACTCACGGTGGATTCAGCCTCTAACCAGCAGAGTTTGGGGGAATCAGGGTGGATTGAGCCTCTAACTAGCAGGGTTTGGGAAAATCACGGTGGATTTAGCCTCTAACCAGCAGAGTTTGGGGGAATCAGGGTGATTCAGCCTCTAACCCGCAGAGTTTGGGGGAATCAGGGTGGATTCAGCCTGTAACCAGTAGAGTTTGGGAAAATCACGGTGGATTCAGCCTCTAAACAGCAGAGTTTGGGGAAATCACAGTGGATTGAGCCTCTAACCAGCAGAGTTTGGGAAAAATAGGTAGATTCAGCCTCTAACCAGCAGAGTTTGGGAAAATCACGATGGATTGAGACTCTAACAAGCAGAGTTTGGGAAAATCACAGTGGATTCCGCCTCTATCCAGCAGAGTTTGGGGAAATCAGAGTGGATTGAGCCTCTAACCAGCAGAGTTTGGGGAAATCAGAGTGGATTGAGCCTCTAACGAGCAGAGTTTGGGGAAATCAGGTGGATTCAGCCTCTAACCAGCAGAGTTTGGGGAAATCAGAGTGGATTGAGCCTCTAACGAGCAGAGTTTGGGGAAATCAGGTGGATTTAACCCCTAACCAGCAGAGTTTGGGGAAATCAGGGTGGATTCAGCCTCTAACCAGCAGAGTTTGGGGAAATCAGGTGGAGTCAGCCTCTAACCAGCAGAGTTTGGGGGAATCAGGGTGGATTCAGCCTCTAACCAGCAGAGTTTGGGGAAATCAGGTGGATTCAGCCTCTAAGTAGCAGAGTTTGGGGAAATCAGGTGGATTCAGCCTCTAACCAGCAGAGTTTTGGGAAAACCACGGTGGATTCAGCCTCTAACCAGCATAGTTTGGGGGAATCAGGGTGGATTCAGCCTGTAACCATTAGAGATTGGGAAAATTACGGTAGATTCAGCCTCTAACCAGCAGAGTTTGGGTAAATCACAGTGGATTCAGCCTCTAACCAGCAGAGTTTGGGGGAATCAGGGTGGATTCAGCCTGTAACCAGTAGAGTTTGGGAAAATCACGGTGGATTCAGCCTCTAAACAGCAGAGTTTGGGGAAATCACAGTGGATTGAGCCTCTAACCAGCAGAGTTTGGGAAAAATAGGTAGATTCAGCCTCTAACCAGCAGAGTTTGGGAAAATCACGATGGATTGAGACTCTAACAAGCAGAGTTTGGGAAAATCACAGTGGATTCCGCCTCTATCCAGCAGAGTTTGGGGAAATCAGAGTGGATTGAGCCTCTAACCAGCAGAGTTTGGGGAAATCAGAGTGGATTGAGCCTCTAACGAGCAGAGTTTGGGGAAATCAGGTGGATTCAGCCTCTAACCAGCAGAGTTTGGGGAAATCAGAGTGGATTGAGCCTCTAACGAGCAGAGTTTGGGGAAATCAGGTGGATTTAACCCCTAACCAGCAGAGTTTGGGGAAATCAGGGTGGATTCAGCCTCTAACCAGCAGAGTTTGGGGAAATCAGGTGGAGTCAGCCTCTAACCAGCAGAGTTTGGGGGAATCAGGGTGGATTCAGCCTCTAACCAGCAGAGTTTGGGGAAATCAGGTGGATTCAGCCTCTAAGTAGCAGAGTTTGGGGAAATCAGGTGGATTCAGCCTCTAACCAGCAGAGTTTTGGGAAAACCACGGTGGATTCAGCCTCTAACCAGCATAGTTTGGGGGAATCAGGGTGGATTCAGCCTGTAACCATTAGAGATTGGGAAAATTACGGTAGATTCAGCCTCTAACCAGCAGAGTTTGGGTAAATCACAGTGGATTCAGCCTCTAACCAGCAGAGTTTGGGGAAATCAGGGTGGATTAAGCCTCCAACCAGCAGAGTTTGGGGAAATTAGGTGGATTCAGCCTCTAACCAGCAGAGTTTGGGGAACTCACGGTGGATTCAGCCTCTAACCAGCAGAGTTTGGGGGAATCAGGGTGGATTGAGCCTCTAACTAGCAGGGTTTGGGAAAATCACGGTGGATTTAGCCTCTAACCAGCAGAGTTTGGGGGAATCAGGGTGATTCAGCCTCTAACCCGCAGAGTTTGGGGGAATCAGGGTGGATTCAGCCTGTAACCAGTAGAGTTTGGGAAAATCACGGTGGATTCAGCCTCTAACCAGCAGAGTTTGGGGAAATCACAGTGGATTGAGCCTCTAACCAGCAGAGTTTGGGAAAATCAGGTAGATTCAGCCTCTAACCAGCAGAGTTTGGGAAAATCATGGTGGATTGAGACTCTAACAAGCAGAGTTTGGGAAAATCACGGTGGATTCCGCCTCTATCCAGCAGAGTTTGGGGAAATCAGAGTGGATTGAGCCTCTAACCAGCAGAGTTTGGGGAAATCAGAGTGGATTGAGCCTCTAACGAGCAGAGTTTGGGGAAATCAGGTGGATTCAGCCTCTAACCAGCAGAGTTTGGGGAAATCAGAGTGGATTGAGCCTCTAACGAGCAGAGTTTGGGGAAATCAGGTGGATTTAACCCCTAACCAGCAGAGTTTGGGGAAATCAGGGTGGATTCAGCCTCTAACCAGCAGAGTTTGGGGAAATCAGGTGGAGTCAGCCTCTAACCAGCAGAGTTTGGGGGAATCAGGGTGGATTCAGCCTCTAACCAGCAGAGTTTGGGAAAATCACGGCGGATTCAGCCTCTAACCAGCAGAGTTTCAGGAAATCAGGGTGGATTGAGCCTAGAAGAATGAGAATTGTGCAACGCAGATGGAGGAGGAGTATGAGTTGGAATTGTAGAGGTTGAGCGCAGACATGCCAATTCATGTTGGGGTGCTTGACGCTGGTGGGCACGAAAACGATGGGTCTATCCAGTGGCAGTTTATTTTGATGAAAGTCAGCCGGTCGGCACTCTCAGCTGACAGCCGGCTGCGCTTATCCGTGATGAAGCCACCGGCTGCGCTGAAGATCCTTTCAGATAGCACGTTGGCGGCAGGACAGGACAGCACCTCCAAGGCGTTTAGGGCAAGTTCAAGCCACAGGTCCAACTTCGACACCCAATACGTGTAGGGCGCAGAAGGATCGGAGAGGACAGGGCTGTGGTCGGACAGGTATTCCCGCAACATGCACCTATACTTTTCCCGCCTGGTGACACTAGGCCCCTTAGTGGCGGGGGTTTGGCGAGGGGGTGCCATTAACGTGTCCCAGAGCCTAGACAGTGTGCCCCTTGTGGGTGTGGACCGGACGGCACTTGTTCGCCTCATGGAGGAACTGTCCTCTCTGCCGCCAACGACACTTGATGGAAACATCTCCATCATGTTCTGCACCAATTGTTTGTGGCAATCATTAATGCGATTGGCCCTCCCCTCTACCGGAATAAAAGACGAGCTGTTATTTTTATACCGGGGGTCAAGGATTGCAAATATCCAGTCTTGGTTGCTCTCCGTTATTTTGACTACGCGCTTGTCACTTGAAAAGCACCCCAACATGAAGTCAGCCAAAACGCTGTGAAACGGACAGGTGTGTGGACCTACTCTCCTGCTGTGACGGTTCTGCTGCTATCCCTGACTCCTCAGTGTGATCTGCGTTATCCCTGATGGCAATGAGGGATTCTCGCATCACACACAAGAGCGGGATTGTTACGCTCACTAGTGCGTCGTCACAGCTGACCCTCTTGGTGGACTCCTCAAACACCCGTAGGATTTCACATAGGTCTCCCATCCATGGCCACTCATGGTTGAGAAACTGAGGGAGCTGACTTTGTGGCACCCTAGGGTTTTGGAGATGGTACTCCATCAAAGGTCTCTGCTTCTCAACCACTCTGCTCAACATATGATATGTTGAGTTCCAGCGTGTGGGGACGTCGCACAACAGCCGGTGTTCGGGCAGATGTAGGCGTTGCTGGAGTGTTTTGAGGCTAGCAGCGTCTACTGTAGACTTGCGAAAGTGGGCGCACAGGCGGGCACCACTAGGTTAAAGACGTGGGCCAGGCATGGAACATGTTGGAGGCTGGCAAGCTCCAGAGCTGCTACCAGGTTCCTGCCATTATCAAACACGACCATGCCTGGGCCCAGGTGCAGCGGCTCAAACCATATTGCCGTCTCATCGAGGAGGGCATCCCTCACCTCGGAGGCAGTGTGCTGTCTGTCCCCCAAGCTGATGAGCTTCAGCACAGCCTGCTGACGTCTATCCACGCCACTGCTGCAACATTTCCAGCTCGTAGCTGGGGTCAATTTAACGGCGGCGGAGGAGGAGGGTGTTGTTTCAGAGTCCCTGCCAGGAATGATTGGCGGGGAGACGAGGTACACCGGCCCAGTTTGTGACCCAGTCCCAGCCTCAACTACATTCACGCAGTGTGCAGTCAGTGAAATGTAGCGTCCCTGTCCGCATGCTCTTGTCCACGTGTCGGTGGTCAAGTGGACCTTTGCGCAAAGCACGGAACTTAGGGCCCGCCTGATGTTGCGTGACGCGTTCTGATGCAAAGCGGGGACGGCACAGCGGGAGAAGTAGTGACAGCTAGGGACGGCATAACGAGGTGCCGCACTTGCCATCAGGTCACGGAAGGCCAGAGTTTTACATCTCCTGGGCCAGGAGTTTGGAGATGTGCGTGTTTAAGGCTTGTGCATGTGGGTGGGTAGCGCTGTACTTTTATCTGCAATCAAATGTCTGAGAGATGGTGGGTTGCTGGGAGGAGGCGCATGATGGTGCAGGAGAAGGAGCTGAGACAGGAACAGGGGAGGATGAGGGAGAAGTCCCCAAAGTGGTGGAGCCAGATGTTGTGGTGTCCTGGCTGGTGCTCTGGACTGCAGCGTCAGCACTGGCAACAGTGGGAGAGGCAGTGGCGGCAACGCCGGACGACGATTGCCCTGCGTTTGCTCTCTCCCATTGAGTTCAGTGCTTGCATTCCAAATGACGGCGCATGGAAGTGGTCGAAAGGTTGCTCTTTTCAGAGCCCCTACTCAGCTTCGAGTGGCAAATTGTGCAAATCGCATTATATTTGTCCTCCGCGCATTCCTTGAAAAATCTCCACACCATCGAGGAACGTGCCCTCGATGGGGGAGTTTTTTCTGGGCTGGCTATGATAGGGAACATCTTGGGCCATTCTGGGTGTGGCCTGGCTTCGGCGAAGCAGCTAACCTCTGCCTCTGCCTCTAGCTACCCTCTTTGGTGCTGCACCTCCCTCCACATCGTCACTGCTTTCCCCGCTTGACATCCCCCCTGTCCAGGTCGGGTCAGTGTCCTCGTCGTCCATCACCTCCTCTTCCAATTCTTCTCTCGCCACCTCCTCCTCCTGCACACCCTTGCACATGGCAACAGGCTGCTCTGATGGCAACTGTGTCTTGTCATTGTCACTGAGGGTGGGTTGCTGGTGAACCGCCACAAAATCAAAAGGAGATGGAGGAAGCTCCAGTGTTTGGGCATGTGGTGCACAAATCAAGAAAAAAGATTTTAGAGCTCGCCCAATTTATCTATGTCTAGGCAGCGGTCTTGTTCATTCTTCAGGGTGCACGGCACATCACGGACAAAGGATGTCTTGAATGCAGAAATGGAAAAAAAAAAAAAAAAAAAAGCCGGCAACTCATCCGAAGGGAAAGTACAATAAAATTTAACTTTTAATAATAAATCATAAAATTAACAAAAGAGGGAACAAAAAATAAACAAAAACAGAAAAAATCCCCCTAAGAAAACGCCTACACGTTTCAGAACATGACGTTCTTTTTTCAAGGCATGTGTAACAATCATTGACTTCACCCTTTATATAGTGTGGCTTCCCCAAGCCTAAGGTACCAGTTCCGGTTAATCAATACTAAATGAATACAGATGAGGTTTCCCACTTTCGAATAACACCCTTTGTCCTACAGCACATTTGTTAATAAACTTTTCTTCATATATTCACATACAAGAATATGATCCAATTTGTATTGAAAAGTTACATAAAACATGTATTTGATGACATAGAAATATAATGTTAAATGTTATCACACATATATTCAACAAGATGACGCATGGTCAACGGTACAACAACAACCTCCAAGCTGCTCCATTCAAAATGGGACAGCATAGATGATATTAAAGAGTGATATATAACTCACTATATGTTACCATGTCAGATCGTTATAGATGAAGATTTATACATTTCTAGTTGAAAAAAATAATAAGCGCTCTAATTTGCATGACTCGTTCTACCCAATCAGGGAATGACAAAACAAGTCATTCATGAAGTCCAGTAGTGGACCCCCATGTGACCTACATTCGACAAACCAGCACCTAACACTCAAACACGAAAGGAATGGTGTCCCGGACATCAAAAAAATGGGTGCGATATGACCTCTATATTGGCCACTTCATACTCTGTAATATGTCTTCCAATTTTATCTAGATGTTCCACATATTATTAGATAAAAAATAAAATATAATAAATAACAATTTGGAACACAGATAGAGCTTCATTAGTATATTATGACAGGTCACATGACTGGTTGTACCCAATCAAAAAGTCATGACTTAAGTTGTTTATAGAGTTTAACAGTAGAACTTCATTCAATTTGCTGTGGATTGCTGCTATTTTTCAGGACCCCCCAAAATTCAAGGCTTTTTTCGGCTCTATATGAACTAGTCACTGCTGTGGATTCCGGCTATTCTGTGTGCGGACAGCCAAAAATGAAAGCTGTTTCTCCGCTATATATGAAGTTGTAACTGTTCTGTATCCCTGTTTTCCACCATCCGGGGAAAGCTGGACTGATGTCCCTACAGTGTATAGCTCTGAGAAGAGCTGTTGCTTTTCTTCTTTAGTTCTTACCTGCCTATCTGAAGCTAATCGCTATCTAGCCCTCAGCAGATGTCTATCTCTCCCTGTCTCTCACCGGCAAATGACGAATATTGGGCTGGACTATTCTTATAAATGGGAGGTCACCTGATTTCGGCAGCCAATGGGTTTTTTCCATTTTTTTTCACTGCCTCCGTTGTCGTAGTTCCTGTCCCACCTCCCCTGCACAGTTATTGGTGCTAAAAACGCACCAGGGAAAGTGATACGAATTTTAATGCGTATGCAGCCTGGTATTCGATTGTGAACGAATACATCGAACGCCATGATATTCGATCGCATACCTATGCGATCGAACGGTGTTCGCTCATCTCTAGAGATGAGCGAACACTAAAATGTTCGGGGTTCGAAATCCGATTCGAACAGCCGCACACTGTTCGACTGTTCGAACGGGTTTCGAACCCCATTATAGTCTATGGGGGGAAATGCTCGTTTCAGGGGTACGCAACATTCGATCAAATTCTACTTACCAAGTCCATGAGTGAGGGTCGTGTAACACTCGGGAGGGCCAGGGCTGTTATCACGGGTAATATATCAGATGTGGCCGGCTTTTAGGGGGTCCCTGGGTCCCCAATGTGCACAAAATCTCCTTTTTGATGTCCCCGACTACCCATCCCCACTCTGATATCTGACAAAGGACAAAGTAATACAAATGTACATATGGAGTAATCCTTCACATACAATACAGCGATCTTTGTAGGTAGTGCCCAATTGAGCAGGTGATGGTGCTTGGAGCAGTAATGCTTTGGATAGTTTAACTAGTAGTTGCTTGGGTAGTTAAACTTGTATATACTTGTAAAGATGGCCTGTATCCAGGGGGTTAGTCCTCAACAAACTGGGTACACGTATGTAGAAGAGGAACTAGAATGTGCCAGCAGCGGGAGACCCTCAATTTCTGCCAGACTAGCTATGGGCTTCTTAAATATAGATTTGTCCCAAAGACTTACTTGAATAGAGAGATACGTGTGAGGTCCCAGATGTATGGATAGGCAGGTCCGTAAGCTTTAATGCTTGTAAGCTTGGAGCTTCAGAGGAAAACACTCTCTGAGGAGAATCTTGAGTACAGAGGAAGAGACATCTCTGCTTGCAGTGCTCTGAGGGTTGGCTGCCATTTTCAGCTTTCCATGTGTCTGTGTCTACATGTCTTGTCTACCGCTAGCTCCACACAAAGAACTCAGACAAAAGGTCCCCAACCCCCCTAGAGGGGGCTGTAACTCCTCCTCCTCCAGGCCAGTCAAGGGAGCTTGATTGGTCCTGAAGGTCACCTGATTATACTGGACACCCCTTTACACTGGCAACTCAAATTACAATGGCAAAGTATAGGCAGGAGTAGTTCACAAAAACATCCACAAGATGGCGCATTAATAGACTCCCTGGGGGGGCGGAGCCTGACCGTCAAACGAGATGGCCGCTTGATCTGTAGCTCAGCCACTCGTACGCCCGAACTTCACCCCTTTACTACAGCTATATCGAGCGAACATGGTCAAGACTGGCGGCAATCGATCGGGGGGATCCTCGGGTACCCCCCCGGACACATTCTTCACAGTCTGGAATGCAGCAATACCTGCGAAAGAAAGATCCCCGTTCCCCTCAACTTACCTCCAAGATGGCGCCGGAAGAGGGAGATAGCAGCGCTGAGGAAATGGCGCTGGAATCTGATGTGGAGAGTCAGTCGCATGATAGAGGTCAGACCACTGTTATTACTCAAAACTTTCTGCGTAAAGCCTTGTCTCAGGCCATCGCCCCGGTACTGGCCGAAATTGCAGAGCGCCGAGCCGACTTGAAGGCTATGGATAAGAGAGTCGAAAAGCTTGAAACTATCCAAAGAGAAATAGTTCACTCTGCGTCCTCTATGTCGTCCCAGCTGGAGACGCAGGCGGACTTCATTAACAAAAGCTTTCTACAATTGGAGGATTTGGAAAATCGCAATCGTAGACGCAATGTGAGAATACGGGGCATCCCAGAGTCGTATGAGTCGGACTCCCTACCAGGTACAGCCTGTAAGATTTTTGAGATGTTATTGGGGCCTGATAGACTTACCGTAGCAGCCATTGAAAGGATCCATAGAGCGATACGCCCCAGACCAGGGCCTGAGGACCCACCTCGCGATGTTATATGTGCCCTGCTCTCTTCAGCCGACACTACGGCTATTCTTCAGGCAGCTAGAGACTCCTCAGCGCTAGATCTAGAGGGGGCAAAAATACAGATTTTTCAAGACCTTTCTCCGTCTACGCTACAGAAACGTAGAGCAATGAAACCCCTACTGGATGCCTTGAAGACCCGCAAGATCCCATATTCATGGCTTTTCCCCTTTGGCCTGTCTATTCTTCATAACGGACGGCGATTTAATGTATACTCACCTGCAGACCTCCCAGGTGCATGGGCGACTATTGGTGCTGCACCAGTGGACATCCCTTCCTGGCTCCCGATACCACTGGATTCTCGGGATGAAAGAGAGACTACCTCCCTGTTGCTTTCTCCTCGAGCCCGGAGCCGACTCCGCTCCCCTAGAGCTCCCAAAGGAACTCCTCGCCGACGTGAACTGGTTCTCCGTGACGAGTAATCACTCGTTTATGGACCTGTGCTGTCCCCGGAGGACTTTACTCTTTACTGGATCGTGAGATATTTCTAAATTGCTACTTGAGGAATACCTGTCGTACCTCGTATGCTATAACGGAGATTTTGGTTAAGATGTTTTATACAGTTTGTTATTTGGGCTTGTACCATTTCCCCCCTTCAGATCAGATGGGACGTGTATTGTGTGCACTTCTAATTGAGGAGACGCCTACTTGGACAAATGCTTCTAGTCTTTTTGAGTTAGAAATATGCTGGTAATGGACTAGTTCTTTCAGTTCTAAACCGTACTTCTCATATTGTTAGTCTATGTTGCTTTGCCCCGCCCCTTTTTCCGCTCTTTGTCTACTCCCCTGACTTCTCCCTCTTATGGTTACTCTTGCCCCGTACTCCCCCACTCGCCGCGCCCTCCTACAGCACCACGCCTCCTCCCTTCCAATTCCCTTGCCTCCCCCCCACCTCCCCTTTTCTCCCCCTTCTTCTTCCCATACTCCCGTGCGCCCCCAGGTTTACGCGTTAGTACGCTAGATTCTGATTAAGCTACTTCCGGTCCCCTCTCTTGGACTTCTTCCTGGGCGCGTGAGGTGGATTGTATTTATATATGTTCACATTGACCGAATGCTTGTTATTCTCTACTGCGCATTGGCAACAATGCTTCCACGAGAGTGTCTCTTGGCACCTGAGGTGGATGCGACTCCCACCCTCCGATACTGTATGTGATGCTCCCTATTCTTTTACTCTCCCTTTCTCCATCTTTTCTCCCTGCCTTTGTCTGTTCGTTATTTGCTGGCTTGTTGGTTTGTTAGGTTCCAGCTGTGTGACTTGTTTTTGTTAGTTTTTCTGCCTGTCCTTTGACCTGGTTCTTTTTTGCTAGTACTGGTAGGGGGGTGGAGGAGGGCTCCCAATTGATCAGGCTTTTCTTCACCCGTTCCCTACCGCTTCGCTAGACATAGAAGTATTCTTGTTAACTTTTTACCTGCTTTAGTTGGTCTGGTTTGGTGCGGTGGACGCACAGATTCTATCCACCGTACTTTTGTGAGCTGCACTGATTGACTGACTTCCCCTTTTTCCTCGTTCCTTTGTCCTTCCCTCCCCCCCTCCCCGCATATCTGACCTACCCTGTGTGTCTACTCTACCCTTGCCTGATTTATCTTCTCTCTATCTTGTCTGAATTCTTGAACTTGATCTTGCCTTCTTCTGCGTGCTTCACCTCCTCTATCTCCTTTATCTCTTGCTCTGTTTTCTTTGGTTTTACTCCCCTTTTTCTCTCTCTAGCTGTTAGAATATCCGAGATTACCACGCTGCCATGGCAACCACGATGTGTTTTTCACTGAATACAAAACGCCTAAACTCCCCGAATAAGCGTAACGGTTTGTTTCACATGCTTCGACGTAGGAAAGCTAACTTGGTCTTTCTTCAAGAGACCCATTTTAAAGATGGTAAAATCCCCTATATCCCCAAGAGGCAGTTCCCTCAACATTTTCATAGCACCCATCCCTCTTCTGCCTCCAAAGGAGCTTCACTGCTTATCCATCATTCCATACCGCTATATTTTTGTAAAAGGAACGGTGGCCTCAGTTATGTACACCTTTGCTTCTGTATATGCCCCCAACCAGGGCCAGGTCCCTTGGATCTTAGATATGTTACGAACTCTAAAACTATTTGCGGAGGGACATCTCATTTTGGGGGGAGACCTCAATATCACTTTTGATTATGCCCTGGACTCTACGGCTCGTAGACCCACCCAAAGCCAAAGGTCAATCGGCAGGCTTATGTCCTCTTTGCAGGATCTGCAATTGCTAGATGTTTGGTGGACTTTGCACCCATCAGCTAAAGACTTTACCTTCTTTTCTAATACTGCCCGGACCTATCATAGGTTAGACTACTTTCTAGTATCCCGCACCCTTCTCTCTAATGTCTTGGATTCCGCTATTGGTAATATTGATTTTTCAGACCATGCCCCTGTCTCACTGCAAATTCTCCTCCAAAATGTCCCGAGACCTCAGTGGTCATGGAAATTAAATGAGTCATTACTAGATTCCGAAATAGACGCTGAATGGATTGGAGATAAATTAAAAGAGTACTTTGCAATACATTCAGCTTCTTCTTGTAGTTTACCCATTGTCTGGGAGGCTCACAAGTCTTATGTCAGAGGTTATTTTATATCCCTAGCCACGCGAGTAAAGAAAGACACCCGAAAACGCCTTGATGAGATATTGTTACGTATAGCTCAGATTGAAAAATTGCACAAGCGCTCTCTGACGGACGCAGCCCATGATGAGTTAGTATCCTTGAGGGACCAACTTAAAGATTATCTTAATCGCCAATCTGCTAAACAACACCTTCACTATCGGAAATGACTTTATGCGCATGGAGATAAGGGGAGTCGTATTATGACCAACCTTTTGAAAAAGGAAAGGAAAAAGCTTTTTATATCCTCTATTCGTACTCACAAGGGCCCCTTAGCAACTGCCACACTCGATATAACTAAAGAATTTCTTTCTTTTTATTCTAGTCTTTATAACCTGGATACTGCCCTATCTAAGGAGGAGAAGCGATCCAAAATTGAGAAATTCCTTGGAGAATCCTTATTGGCCCCTATCTCGCAGGAGGAAATTCTAGACACGTTGGATAGTTTCCAAATGGGTAAGAGCCCAGGTCCAGATGGCCTCCCCCTCCGTTACTTTAAACAATTTAAGGAGATCCTTTGCCCTCACCTCACCTCTTGGTGCAATGCCCTTCTATCGGGTGCTCAACTCCCCCCACAAGCACAAGAGGCCCATATTACATTAATACACAAAGAGGGTAAAGATTCCTCTGATTGTGGTAGCTACCGACCCATCTCTTTGTTAAATCTAGACATTAAGTTATGGGCAAAATTGCTCTCTAGACGACTACAATCATTTATCCCTGGCCTGGTCAGAGATGAACAATCCGGATTTGTAATGGGTCGAGAGGGTCGCCACAATATGATGAAGCTTTTACCTGCTATACATGTAGCTCGGATCACGAAACACCTCCTGGTCTTGCTTAGTGTTGACGCAGAAAAAGCGTTCGACAGGGTTGATTGGTCTTTCTTGCGTCTTGCACTGATAAAATTTGGCTTCCCACAACGGTTTATATCCGCTATCTTCTCTCTGTACGATTGCCCGTCCGCTCGTCTCCGAGTTAATGGCACGCTATCTGATAGTTTCGTAATTTCTAACGGGACGAGACAGGGGTGCCCCCTTTCCCCAACCCTCTTTATCCTTTTTATTGAAACCCTCCTTCAGGCAGTGCGCCAGGATGATAGGATCAAGGGAGTGCGGGTACAGGAAGATGATCTACATGTTACTGCTTTTGCAGACGACCTTTTGTTTCTTATAACCAATCCTGAAGACGGTCTACCCGCTCTTTGTGATAAATTATTCGAATTTGGCAAACTTTCAGGTTACAAGACCAACTTCTCGAAGTCAGAAGTTTTAAATATTACTTTGTCGAAGCCTATGGTTAATATCCTACGTACCCGTACCTCCTTCTCCTGGGCGTCCTCGGAAATCAAATACTTAGGTATTTCTTTGACATCTGACCCTACGGCCCTTTTTAGTAGGAACTTCCCTCCTTTACTAGATGATCTTAAAAGATCCCTCTCTTCCTATGCGACACTACCAGTTTCCTGGTTTGGCCGCAAGGCTATTATTCAGACCTATCTCCTCCCAAAAGTATTATATAAACTAATGATGCTACCGATCCTAATCCCAAAGTCGTTTTTTGTCTCACTTCGTCAAATCTTCTCTAAGTTCATTTGGCGCAATAAACCTCCTCGACCACCATGGTCGTTACTCACACGACGTAAGTCGGAAGGGGGATTGGGCCTCCCTAATCTCTTTAACTACTACCGGGCGTCATTGCTTAGCTGGTGGACAGAGCTGGCTACTCCGTTGCATTCCCCGATACATTCATCTCAAATTCTCTCTAATCATTATGGCTCTACTTTTTTGCGTCACCTATGGATACCAGCGCTAAGTATGACGCTGGGTTCACACCTGCGTCTGGGGTCTCCGTTCTGTGGTTTCCGTCTTCTGCATGCCAGAAGACGGAAACCACAGACCGGGTCCGGCCGTGCGCAGCGGTGAGCGTTTTGCGCTCTCCGCCGCGAAACCGGATTTTTTTATCCGGACACAGAGTACTGCATGTCCGACTCTGTGTCCGGATTATAAAACCTGGTTTCGCGGCGGAGAGCGCAAAACGCTCACTGCCGCGCACGGGCGGACAGCTTTCTCACCCATTCAAATGAATGGGTGAGAAAGTCTCCAGCAGGCTTCCGTCTCCTGCATCTGTTTTATGCAGGAAACGGAAACCTGCAATAAGGACCGACGACGCAGATGTGAACGAGCCCTTAGACGAACTTCTCAAGACCCGTTTTTGGACAGTGCCCCTTATGTATGGTCCACATGCGGCTCACAATTAGCACCCCAACCTTCCCCTTTATTACCACTGGGTTTTCTTCCAGACTTAGTGGGGGTGGATGCGCACGCTTACCGATCCATTTGGGCCCGATTGAACCATTTGTCATTGAGAGATATCTCTACTGAGGCCGGCCTACTTCCGTTAGAAGATATATTGGCTAGGGTTCCTGACCTGTCCATCTCTTTCCTACATAAACGGCATTTATCCCACGTTTTACATAAGGTTCGTGACTCTCTCCCATTTCGCTATGATCTTACCCCTTTCGAGAAGGCGCTATCTTCCAGTACTAAGATGCTTAGGAAAGTTTCCCATTTATTGCACTTGCATATCTCTCCTCCCTCCACGTACAAACCGGCATATTTGTCATCATGGGAAAGAGAACTTGATCTGTCTCTGTCTCCGGAGGAGGTTAGTTCTGTACTATCTAATTCTCATGGTACCTCGCCATGTGTCCGTATCCAAGAAAACCAATTTAAGCTACTGGCGCGTTGGTACCGAACGCCTGACTGGCTCCGCCAGCGAGGTCTTACCACCACAGATATGTGCTGGAGGTGCAACTTGGAGAGAGGTACCTATAAACATCTCTGGTGGGACTGCTCTCTAATGAAACCATTTTGGGCTGCTGTTCAGACTTCCCTTCGATTAGTTTCTTGCAGATCGTTCACAATAACCCCACAGATTGTGTTTCTGAATCTCCCCTCCCCAGGCTATAATCCTAAAAAGAGCAAGTTGGCTAATCACCTATTGTCGGCAGCAAAATTGACCATCCCGTTATTTTGGATGCAGAAGATCACCCCGCCTATTTCTGTTTGGGATGATAAAGTATCACAAATTGCTAGGTTCGAGGAACTTTTGGCCTGCTCACAACGTTCTCATGATACTTATAGAAGTACATGGTTACTTCGGAATGTAAGCATGACACCTTGATTCGTGACCGCCTTGGCAGCTCATGAAGTCTGCGGATCTCCATTCTGTTTGTTCTTTCTTTCTGTTCCCTCTCTTACGCTATACTCTGTTTCTTATTCCTGCGCTCTACCTTCCCTTCCTGTCTCTCATTTATGTTTTTTCTGTTCTAGTTCTCTCACTCTTGTCCTTCTTAAATGTTAAGTTCCCTCAACTCCCAATCCCTGATTTCCCTTCCCTGCCCGTTGCCCCTCTGTCTTTCCCTAGCCTCCCTTCCCTTCCCTCCCTCATTTTTATTTTTAGTCAGTCATGTAAGGCTTAACTTTGTAACTTTCTTATAGTTCATACTGAATTATGTGATATACAACATTGCTTTTCGTTTTGCTGTATGTACTTGTTTGAGCTCTCTCTTTTCAATTGTAGCTCACGCTCATGTATTTGTTTATTTTGTGTTATTTCTGCTCAATAAACTTTTGAATTAAAAAAAAAAAAAATTAATAGACTCCCTGTGTGCTGGCTCTGGTAATATATAGAAGGAATGAAGGGGGAGGAAACGCTTTACCTTATATGCAAATGTCCATACCATCTCGGTCTGCAAGGACTATTAAAGGGAATGGGACGAGCAGTACCGGGACATTACAGTCGGGCTGGATTCTTCTCCCTGCGCAGCGTCCCCTTCCGGCCTTGAATTCACTCTGCTAGGCATCGGGCCTGGGCAGAGCCGACTGCGCATGCCCGCACTACAAGCGTGCAGGCGATGGCGGCAGGGAAGGCCATGTGGTATCCAGACCCCCATCCAGGAGGGGAGGGGAGCACTGATGATGGCTGCCCTGTGTCCACGATGTCTGCGGGCTAGGAGTGACAGCAGGCTTTCCGGAGATCCCAGGAGCAGCTGCAAGGTGACCGGAGGCCTCCGAGGAGGAACGCAGGCTGGCCGGGTCCTTAGCAGGGGAGCCGGGAGATGAGCTGCGTGGAGGAGAAGCGGTGGCGGGCGCCATCTTGGATCCTGTGTGGATGCAGGCTGCTTCGAAACGCGGTCCCCGGAGAAACCGCTCGATGGAGAAGTCGTGGGATGCCCCAGGAGGGGTTGAAGAGGATCGCTGTGTCCCCCTGCGAGATTTGCCCATGTCGGAAGGGCTGTAGAGAAGCCGGTCGGTCGGAACAGCAGGCTATATCGGAGGCCGGGGAAGGAGCTCAGGCGACGTGCGTCTCTACTCCTCCATAGCCAGGCCACGCCCCCCGGAGAGGCACTTTTAGACCTCATTTTAATAAATGAACCTGACACACTGTCAAAAGTGGAGGTTGGTGGACATCTGGGTAATAGTAAGCATAACATCATATGTTTTCTTGTACACATTAAGAAGATGTTCATTAGAGGGGGTACAAAAACACTAAACTTCAGGAAGGCCAATTTTAACCAGCTGAGAGAGGAGCTTAGCAGCATACACTGGGACAATGTCCTCAACGTGACGGGAACACAAACAAAATGGGACATCTTCAAAAATATACTAAACTAGCAGGAGGACCCGGCTTCGCACGGGTATATTTCATTTTTTGTTTGTGTAGTGGCCCCATAAGAATTGTCCAGTTTTGCACTGGTGTATTTTGTATATCGTTTGTGTGTGTCCATAAGCGTCATGTGATCATGTGTATCTCATTTCGAATATCAGTGAAAAACCTGTGATCAGTTGTTATGGAGACCTTGAGTTGGGAATGCTGTATCTCAGCAATGGTACTTCCGAGCGAGTTGGAGTCTCGTCTTAAACCTTCCCGGATACCTGAAGTATCTCTGTACCAAATTTGGTGAAGATCGGTCCATTCGTTTGGTCGCGCATAAAGAACAGACAGACAAGAATTCATTTTTATAAGATAGAGAGAAGACATGAGTATAACGCACTATATAAACTGGCCCTATCTGACCCTGAGGTAATTGTACGGTACCGGATTTATACAGTCTCTTAGCTCTCTGTGGTGCTCCCTCGGTGCAGGCCTGGGTCCAGGAACTCAGCAAACTCGGTCTTGGGTGAAGGTCTGAACACGGTGATGGCAGTCTAAGGCACAGTCTGCAACATGCGCAGCAAACCGCTATAATGGTAAGGCACCTCCAGAAAACAGTCTATGAATATTTGGTTGAGCTGCAGCCGTCCATAGCAAGTCTCTCAACCGGCCTTTAGTCTCTAGTAAGACTCTCAACAACACTGCTGCTTTTTCCTGTAAGCCTCTGCAGTGCTTCGGGCCTTGCACTATGCTCTTAGAGGCTATGGCTGACTAACAGGTCCTCACAGCACAGAATCTGGGCCCAAACTGGCTGCTCTCAGCTTCTTGCTCCACGTCACTTCTTTTGGACTGCACCATTAAGCAGGCAGAACCAGGGAGATTATTGTCTCTTACATTAGTACAGTCCTAGGCAATAAAAGGTAATGTCACAGAAAAGTTTGAAAGGGGCAACTAACTCCTACAATTCTCAGGTGCCTTTGACTATTTTATTCGTGGGCATTCTCCTTTCACCTGTTCTATAAAAAGCAGCAAAATAAACCCGTTACAGTCAGCGTAGTTTTTATTCACACACTTCATTTCTATGGGTCCATAAACAAGGCTGTAGATTTTGTGTCCAAGTCCTATACCAGGAACAGAAATTATGAAGCCTATCCTACTGTAGGAAATCCAACAAGTCTTTATGCAGATCCAGAGCTGGGATAACACACGAAAATGTGTTTATTTTTTTTAAGGATTAGTATTCACGGACAGTAAAAACTACTACACGTGTGCAGTAGGCCTTAGCCAAAGCTTACACTTAGGCTAAGGCCACACGTACCATAATGCAGCGCAGTCGATTCATCTTTTTTCATTATTGTTTTGCAGAATTTACCTCGGTGGCCTTTCTTCGCTTATTATACTTATATTGGAAACATCAGCATTTCCCCAGGTATAATGGACATGTTCAGACTTTCAAAAATTTGTCACACACTCAGTCACTATAAAAGATACTGTAAAACTAAAGCGTTTCTATAACAAGGAGCTTCCGTCCTCTAGAAAAAATAAAAAATTCAGCGTACTGTCTGCTTTCTCGATCTGTGCTGGTCCCGTAGCTCTTTACCGCCAGAAGGCGGAATTCTAGCGGTATACAAAACCGCATGAGCCCCAGGCGGTGAAAGGACCTCTGTAAAGGGAAATGTATCACAAAGCTCTCGAGGGGGGAGTGAAAGCCAAACACCTGCTCCAGACCGCAAATGGTGCCTTTCAGGTCCGCTTCACATCTGTGTCAGACGGAGCCCATTGAAATTGGCAGAGGCAAACAAAAATAAATAAAAATCGCAGCACGGACAATTATATCTACGGAAACGCTGGCAAATTCCCTGTAGATATAATTGTAACAGAAAGTAGTCAGCAGAGGAAAACTCCATGAACTTTCTGTTCAAAGAGCTGCAGGAAGAACAGCGATGCGTTCTGGAAAAAAAAAAAAAAAGGCTCCGAATTGATTTCAATGGGCTCTGCTAGCTTTTTTTTTTTTTTTTTCACTCACGTAATTTTCCGCTAGCTGAAAATACAGCGCCATTTTCCTCTGTGTGACTGGACCCATACTATGACCTGAACTGACATCTCGGTAATGAAAACCGCCTCACCGGCAGACTGGTGAACTTGCCCATAGCAACCAATCAGAGCTCAGCTTTCACTTTACCTCAGCAGCTCCAGTGATGAAAGCTCCTGCATAGTAAGCAATAATGACACCATGAGGCAGTTTTCGCCTGACCAATATTGCTGCTCAGTAAGGCTGCTTGCACACTACAGGATTTTTCACGGCTCCCTGGGCTGTGGATACTACATCTCCATAAACTTCTATAGAGCTGCAAAAGTCACAGCTTTGTGCACAAAGTCTTCTATGGAACCACCGAATCCACGGCACGGAAGCCCGTAAAAAAAAAAAAAAACTGTAGTGTGCAAACAGCCACTAAGGATACCAGACATGTTTTGTCAGTGCATTCATGTATGTGTGCACGTGTGTGTGTGATCCACGAGTATGTATCTGTGCGCGCATGCACATATATCATCCATATATGTGTATGTGCGATCCATGAGTTTGTGCGTGTGCAGTAGTTGTGTGTGCGCTCTGTTCGTCCATGTATATAGTGTGCATTCAGCCGAGTGTCTTCCCCCGTGCGTGTGTATGGTGTGCATGTGGTATTTATGGGGGTAGTGTTTGTGTTGTGTCTATCTAGAGTGGTCTGGTTTTTGTGTTGTGCTTGTGGGTTGGTGTATGTGTGATGTTTACATGGTTTTGGTGAAATACGTGTTGTGGCCCCTTTAGTGGTGACTCTTTTGTGCAGGCGCTATAATCCGTCCCTGTCAGTCACAAACGGCTTCCCTTCAGCGCTTTCACATTTCCCAATTCTATGGATAGGGCCTAACTTCAGGGACCCAAATCTCATGACGAGGAGGGGCGCTAGCAAGATGAAAGCATGGGTCAAGGAGATGGTGAGTTTGGGCATCGCTTGGGTAAATAGTTTTTCCCTTGCTTGTACTCTCCTTTTTGTTTTGCAGGATGATTCCCTCAAAGGGATCCATTGCACCTTGTCTCAGCTCACCAGGAGACCATGCTCTGAGCTCCGTTCCTCGTCTCTCCCCCCCCCCCCCTTGTAACACCTGCGGGGGGCAGAGGATGATTCCTCCGAGGACGACTCAGTCATTCCAGCAGAACTGCGTTCCATTATGAACAAACGGGCAGGCTGCTGAAGTCCATCCGGTCTACAGTGGGCCGAGATGTTGACGGGGAAGCCTCCACGTCTGCCTCTGGGGGACATATTGCCTTCCATGCGGACGCCACGCTGACCAACCTTATGGAGCAGTGGAAACAGCCAGAGAAAGGACATTCGCTTCCAGGATCTTCAAGAGTTTGTTTCCTGTTAACACAGCCAGGACGAGGTGGCCGAGTGGTTAAGGCGATGGACTGCTAATCCATTGTGCTCTGCATGCATGAGTTCGAATCCCATCCTCATCGATTCTGTCTGACGTTTCCCACTTGGAAACTTGCTTTGCTGAGCCTCTTTAAAAAAAAAAAAAAAAAAAAAAAGCAGTGGGATTCCTGGGGGCCTCCCCCAAAGGTGGATTTGGCCATAGCAAAGCTGTCCCGCAGAACCCTGGTGCCCTTGGAAGATGGTTCAAATCTTCAGGACCCTCTGGATCGTAGGGCGGACTCCGTTCTGAAGAAGGTCTACTCAGCTTCCTCCGCGCAAGCCTCTGTGGCCATAGCCTCCTCTATGGTTGGTGACTTTTTGCGCAACCGCTTAGCCGCCTTGGAGCGGGATATAGACTTGGGCGTCGACAGAGATGAGATTCTGGCCTCTATGAAAAGAGTTCATAGGGCTGCAGATTATTTGGCGGAATCCTCCTGCCATCAATTAAAAATCTCCGCCAAATCTATGGCGTTGTCTACTGCGGCCCGTAGACCCCTTTGGCTAAAGCCTTGCGTCTAAAGCAGCTCTCTGTGCTCTCCCCTTTGAGCCGGGAAGGGTGTCTGGCCAAAGCTTAGTCGCCATTATGGAGGGATTAGCTGAAGGTAGGGGAAGGTCCCTACCTCAAGCATCTAGGGGCAGACGTGCTCCCTCTAGAGGCAGAGGTTCTTCCTCTAATTATAGACGCCCTTCCCAACAACGGCGTTTTAGATATCGCCCTAGGGGAGCTGGTCATGGCGCTTCCAAGGAGGACACCAAGAGGAAGCCTGAGTTTTGACGTGGGGCAGCTCCCTGTGGCCCCCCTTCCTGTGGGAGGACGTCTTTCCTCCTTTTCCAGAGCATGGTTCACCCATATCCAAGACCCATGGGTGTTGAAGATCATACAACACGGGTATCACATCGACTTTCATCTTCCACCTCCAGATCGGTTCGTTTCCACCCAAACTCTTCCACCTTCTCAGCAGGCCAGTCTAGAAGCCTTGGTTGCCGAATAGGTTACCAAGGGCGCCCTGGAGAAGGTACCAGCCTCAGACCTCGGTCTGGGAGTCTACTCCCCCGTCTTTCTGGTCCCCAAGTTCACCGGGGGCTGGAGGATGATAATAGACCTGAGGTACCTCAATCGGTTTATCAGGAAGAGGTCATTTCGAATGGAAACCGTGGATTCCGTGGCTGTGTTTCTTCAGCCAGGAGAGGTGATGGTTACCCTCGATTTGAAGGACGCCTATCTACATGTCCCCATTGCTCATTACCACAGGAAGTTCCTCAGGATTGCCGTCGCTATGGCCGGCCACAGGGTGCACTATCAATTCACAGCTCTGCCATTCGGCATCACATCCGCCCCACTGGTATTCACCAAGGTGATTTCTCCGGTCGCTGCGGCCCTCAGACTTCAGGGTCTTTTCATCGTCCCTTATCTAGACGACTGGCTACTGAAAGCTCAGTCTCCTGCTGCCCTCCTCCAGCAGCTCAACCTTGCCATCAACTTCCTACAGGAGTTAGGATTATCAATTGGGAGAAGTCCGAAATCGTTCCATCCACCCGAAGAAAATTCCTCGGATTTATAGTGGATTCAGAAGCGATGCAGATCTTCCTCTCCAGTCCAAGGAAGGAAAGAATCCAAGCCAGTGCACGATTCCTATTGCGCACTCGGCAGGTACCATCCGGACCGCCATGAGAGTCCTGGGCCTGATGTCATCCTCGGCCAGGGCGGTGCCTTGGGCTTTATGGCATTTGCGTCCCCTGCAGATGGAAGTGTTGAGAACCTGGAACAGGTCTCCACGGGGATTGCACAAGAAGATCTGCCTTTCTCCCGCTACCCGTCTTGCCCTCAGATGGTGGATACACCTGAAAGACGGAAGGTCCACGGTCCCGACAGTGTGGACCCTGTTGACAACAGATGCATCCCAGTGGGATGGGGAGCCCATTGTCAAGACAAAACTGTAGAAGGACGATGGAGATGTCCGGAGCTGGGGTCATCCAATCTCAAGGAACTCAGAGCAGTGTACCTGGCCCTAGTACACTTTGCCCCAGAATTGAAAGGCAAGTCTGTCAAAAACCGGTCATACAATATGACGGTGGTAGTCTATATAAACAAACAAGGGGGCACCAGGTCACCAACCTTGCTGAGAGAGACGAATCTCATATTTGCCTAGGCGGAGAAGAATCTGGTCCAGTTATCCGCTGTTCACATAAAGGGCTCCCTGAACATAGTAGCGGATCAGCTGAGTCGGGGTATTACCGTATCAGGAGAATGGTCTCTCAATCCAGACGTATTTCAACAGATCGTCCAGAGATGGGGTCTCCCGGAGGTCGATCTTATGGCTACCCGACTCAACGCCAAGGTGGGGACCTTCTGCTCTCTGTACCAGGAGGACAATCCCTTGGCGGTGGATGCCCTGTCCATCCCATGGAGGTTCAGGCTGTTTTACATATTCCCTCCAGTTCCAATCATACCGAAGGTATTGATAAAAATAAGACAGGACCAAGCCTCGGGAATAGCCATAATCCCGTTCTGGCCAAAAAAGGCTTGGTTTGCTCAGCTCATACAAATGAGTCAGGGCATATATTGGAGGCTTCCCCCACTCCCAGACCTGGTAACCCAAGGAGAGCTGAGATGCCAGGATCTGAGGAGACTCAACCTGACAGCCTGGAGGTTGACCAGTCCCTATTGAGAAATAGAGGACTGTCACAAGCCGTCTTGAAGACCCTATCCAGCGCCAGAGCAGATTCGACTAACAGGAACTACCGTCGAATAGGTAACAGCTTTAATGCCTGGTGTCTGCAGCATCAAGTGGACTCCACCGATCCCCCTACGGAGGCGATCCGGGACTTCCTTCAAGACGGACTAGACAGAGGTCTTGCTGCGGCCACACTCAAGGTACACGTAGCGGCCCTGTCCGCCTATCTGGGGAGGCGTTTGTCTCAGGATCCTTTAGTGAGCACCTTTATTAAAGGGGCAACTAGGCTGAGACCGGTGGTAAACACCCCTGTCCACCAATGGGACCTTATTCCGGTCCTGAACGCCCTATGTGGCCAGCCATTTGAACCTCTGGAAGAGGTCTCCCTCAAGTCGCTAACCGGCAAAGTGGCGCTGCTATTGGCAAACAATATTGACAAACAAATGTACAATAAAAAGATATACAATTTTCCAATATACTTTCTTTATCAATTCCTCACGGTTTTCTAGATCTCTGCTTGCTGTCACTCATTCTGTTACTTCTAGAGGATAAAACGCTGACCATGGTCATGTGATTTACGGTCCATGGTCATGTGATGCGCACACAGGTGCCGCTCGTTACAGTCACAGCACAGTAATCAGACATCTGCCTGGTAATCAGCTGTACACCTGTGGGCAAGTCACATGACCATGGACCGTAAATCACATGACCATGGTCAGAGTTTTATCCTCCAGAAGTAACAGAATGAGCGACAGCAAGCAGAGATCTAGAAAACCGTGAGGAATTGATAAAGAAAGTATATTGGAAAATTGTAGATCTTTTTATTGTACATTTGTTTGTCAATATTGGTCTGAAGGTGGCCAACCCCTTTAAGTGTTCTCCTTCCAACTGTTCTACAAAAGCGTCGAATTACATTCTATTTTCAGAGCGGTCATCCTAAGCTGCGCAT
Source organism: Leptodactylus fuscus (assembly GCF_031893055.1). Taxonomy (NCBI): domain Eukaryota; kingdom Metazoa; phylum Chordata; class Amphibia; order Anura; family Leptodactylidae; genus Leptodactylus; species Leptodactylus fuscus. Next base: position 221,456,988 of record NC_134265.1, on the reverse strand, counting down.
GCCTGCCCTTGTCAGATTGCAACTGCTAAGCAGCTTCAGGCCTGACAAGTACCAGTGTGGGAGACTGGATGGGAATCCCAGGTGCCATTGACTATTTTATTCCTGAGCATTTAAGCGTTCTCCTTCCACTTGTTCTACAAAAAGCATCGAATTACATCCTTTGCTGTGAGCGTTCATCCTCAGCTGAATGTACCTGCCCCGTCAGATCGTAGAAACTAAGCAGATGAAGGCCTGGCAAGTACCCGTGTCGGAGACTGGCTGGGAGTTCAAGGTGCTGTTGAATGTATATTTTTTCCTGGGCATTTAGGTGTTTTCCTTCCACTTGTTCTATAAAAAGCATCAAATTACTTCATTTCTTGTCAGCAGGCATGCTAAATTCAATATGCTTTCCCTTTTCCGATTGTAGCCGCCAAGCAGTTTCAGGTTTGGCAAGTACCAGCGTGGGAGAGTGGTTGGGAATCCCAAGTGCCGTTGACTATTTTATTCCTGGGCATTTAATCGCTCTCCTTCCACCTTTTCTGCAAAAAGCATAAAATTACATCATTTTCTGCCAGCGGGCATCCTAAGCTGAATATACCTGACCTCGTCAGATCGCAGCTGCTAAGCAGCTTAAGGCCTGGCAAGTGGGAGACTGGCTGGGAATTCCAGGTGCCGTTGACTATTTTGTTTCTGGGCATTTAGGCGTTCTCTTTCCACCTGTTCTACAAAAAGCATTGAATTACGTTCTTTTATGTCAGTGGTCATTTTAAGCTGAATATGGCTGCCCTTGTCAGATTGCAACAGCTAAGCAGCTTAAGGCCTGGCAAGTGGGAGACTGGCTGGGAATTCCAGGTGCCGTTGACAATTTTATTCCTGGAAATTTATGCGATCTTCTTTCTCCTTTTCTATAAAAAGCATTGAATTATATCATTTTTTTTTTTTTTTTTAATACTTAATGTTTATTGACAAGTTTGACATAGAAAACAGAGGTGAGCAACAATTATAATCTCGTTTAACAAAATGAGGGGACTGCGCAAACCCCTTCCATACACAATTGAAGTGAGGTCAATAATAGAGATGAGCGAACACTAAAATGTCCGAGGTTCGAAATCCGATTCGAACAGCCGCACACTGTTCGGCTGTTCGAACCCCATTATAGTCTATGGGGGGAAATGCTCGTTTCAGGGGTAGGCAAAATTCGATACAATTATACTTACCAAGTCCACGAGTGACGGTCGGGCTGCATTCCCCTTTAAGTCTTCTCCCGGCGCAGCGCCCCCGTGGCGTCTTCCGGCTGGAATTCACTCTGCCTAGGCATCGGGGCCTAGGCAGAGCCGACTGCGCATGCGAGGGCATGCTCGCGCATGTGCAGTCGGCTCTGCCTAGGCCGGATGCCTAGGCAGAGTGAATTCCACCCGGAAGAAGACGTGGGGACGCAGCGCGGAAAAGACTTTGGAAAGGTAAGAGAAGAACCAGCGTTGATTGGCAGAATGTATAGCATTCTGCCAATCAACGCTGGTTCTGCATCGAACCTTAAACTTCGAACAGCTAGTAGTGTTCGATCGAGTACGAGCATCTCGAATACCGTAGTATTCGATCGAACACCTACTCGATCGAACACTACTCGCTCATCTCTAGTCAATAACACTTTTATAATAACAGATTTTCCATTTTCATGAAATACAAATTAGGAAACCATTGTAAGCATATTAAAGCCGTCATATAAGAGGGGAGAGGAGGGTGGGTTAAGTATAAGAATAGAGAGAGGGAAAATCGAGGTAGGGAGGAAAGGAAGAGGGAAGGAGGAGGGAAAGAGAACCAGGGGGAGAGAAGAAGGGAGTAGAGAAGAAAAGCCTAGAAGTTAAAGGAAGTAGAAGGTCAGGAGGTAAAGAGGTTTGAGGTGTTGAGCTGTCCAGGCCAGGTCTGAAGTTACGCAGTCTTCTGGTTTACCCAGTCTGGTAGAATCAGGTATCATCGTCGTTAGGCATTGGGGTGGCAAAGGGTACAAGTCTGTTCTCTAGCCAAGGTGTCCACACTTCAAGGTACGTTGGGTGAGTTCTTCTAGCCCATGCTAACATTTCTTCAAATCTGGCAACTTGGTTTGCTTTCGCAATCCATCTGTCTACGGGAGGTGGAGCAGTTTGTTTCCAGTAGAGAGGGATCAGTGACTTAGCTGCTAACAGAAGATGGTGTGAGCGCAATTCGCTCTAAGTATCACCGTATTGAAGTCCAAATTAATAAAGACATATTAGCATATGCTAGAGACTCGCACAAATTACACTCAGCTGTGGTGTAAATGGTGGTTCTGCTTTAATGATGAGAATGAAGCAGTATACAACACATTGCATACACAAGAATAGGTTTGGCTAGCATAACATGATTGGTGGACAAGCTGTAACAATAGCCCTGATGCATGTCTATTGGATAAGAAACTGGAGAGAGGTCACACCTCCCTGAGGGCTGATGGGGGATGTTAGCTCTTGAACAAAGGTGTCTCAAAATCCAAAATGCAGTCTGTGAGCACATGGCATGGTCTCACAAAATGGCTGCCGTCAGCACACATCTCAAATACATAATGGAGGTTACACAAGCTGACATCCTCCACAATGGTAAATCAGCTTTTGCATCGCCGCCTTGGTCTCGGAAATTGGGAGAAAGAATATCAGGAGGTCAGGTGTGATCTTGAACCTAGGTAGACCTAGTCTATTGATTTGGTCCTCAATAGCGACCCAACAATAAGAGGTCATTTTGGGGCATGACCACCATAAATGAAGCATCGTGCCTTCATCTGCAAGGCACCTTCAGCATCTGGGGGAATCAATGAGTCCTCGTTCAAAGAGCCACTTGGGAGTGCGATACCATCTGGAGAATAACTTAAAATGCATCTCCTGCAGGTGAACACATGTAGAGAGTCCATGGGATCTTTCAAGGGCTATCTCTAAATCTATTGGGCTAAGTTGCAGGTGTAAATCTCTTTCCAATTTGGTAATGAATTTTGGTTTGGGCAGAGCAGTTGGCGCAATAAATCTGTGAAGGAAATGTGTGATACGTGTAGAAGAAGGCGTATGATTCAGACCAGCTTTTTCGAACTCGGTGTGGGATCTCTGCCAATTCATGGAGGTTTTAAATTTGTCTCTGCACGCTTCAAAATGAGCCTTATGCAAAAAGGTAATGGAATTCTGGGTTGCAGCTCCCAGATGTGTCTGCAAGAAGTCTGCATTTTGTAAACACCCTTCTTAGATCAATTGATCTAAAGAGATCTGGAGAAGGAGTCTCCAAAAGTCTTCTAGTGGTCTCCTAAAACCTGGTGTGACGTGTGGCATAAGTCCCAAAGGTAAGCAGCGAGAAGGCATAAGGTGGTAAGTCTGCACTGTATTTTTTCCACGTGTCTACTGCCCCTCTTAAAAGGATATTGTTTCTCCAGCAATTAAGATCAGTCGCAGATTGCGAGGGTGTGGTCAACCAGAGGGCCTTAAGAAGATTTGGACCATATAGCGCCAGTAGCAATTTCTTGACCGAGGAAGTACCTATAGGTGTTGAGAGTTCTGCCCAGAGTTGAAGTTGGATTGCATCCTACTACTGTTTTACGTTTGGAAGACTTATGCCGCCCTCTAGTTTATGTCCTTGAAGCAAGCGATAAGTTAGTGGAGGTCTTTTGCTTTTCCACAAAAACTTCGGGAACAATTTGGTGATGGCAGAAAAGAATCTGAAGTCAAGCTTAATGGGAAACATTCTCAGAAAATATAGGATCTTCGGGAGAACATACATCTGGATCAAGTTCCGCCAACCAAACCAAGAAATAAATGGGATATCATATTGGCGTAGTAATCTATCAATTTCCAAAAGCAATTCCTCAAAATTTTGCAAGTAAATATCTCTAATGTGACCTGGAATTTTAACTCCCAAATATTTAATGCTAGAGGGTGCCCACTTAAATGGGAGGGTTTTCATAAAAACTATAGCTGATGGGTCGGATACAGAAATATTTAAAATTTCACATTTATTCAAGTTGACTTTGTAGTGGGAAATATGGCCATAATTTTCAATAATTTCTAAAATCTTAGAGAAACTCTTTTCTGGGTTGGTAGAAAGAAAAATCACATTTAGAGATATACTTTGGAGGGCGCAGTACTGTAGCAGTAAATAATCCAAAAATCAAAAACAGTGTGCACAGATAACATGTGAACTTTAAGGTGACGCAATAGGAGTATTTTGGCCATATCCCTAGTATCTATGTGAAGAGCTATAACTGGGGGAAAAAGAACAGAAAATATAAGCATTAGAACCTGTTTTACTGTTACCAGCAAATGTAGAGATGAGCCAGATCTTCATTCCTCAGGTATCATCTTGATAGCGGTGTAGTGACCTCTTTGTCTTAGGAGATTTGGTTCTCAGTGGTTTCTGCCAGGAGGAGAAATCAGGTAGCGGAGGAAGAGTGGCGATATCTGGGGTTGGGAGCCATGAGGAAATGTCCACTGGGGTGATATCGAGCTGATCCCACAAGGCCAGAAGGTCTGCCAGAGTGTGAACATAGATACATCTCCCTTTATGATGGACTGCAATCCCAAACGGGTATAGCCATGAGTACGGTATGTTGTGGCCTCTTAAAGTTTCAAGTAATGGACGGAGTGTCCTTCTCTTGGCAAGTGTTGAAGGTGACAAATCTTGATAGAAGGTAAGTTTGTCTTCCCCATAAGCCATCTTTCCCTTAGACCTACCTAGTGAAAGAATATCCTGAGTGTCTACATATGAAAGAAGACTACAAATAGCGTCTCTGGGAGGGTCTCCCTCTTTTGGCTTAGGCCTAAGGGCTGTATGCGCGCTCTCAATAGCTAGGGAGCTAGCTCTATCCGGGCCCAATGATATAGAAGAAACGTCACTTACAGTCTCCTTTAGGACAGTCGGAGAGTAAGACTCTGCTAGGCCTTTTATGCGTACATTCCGGCATCGGTCCCTATTCTCCTGGTCCTCCAGGAGGGTCAGGGCGTTGTCTAGCTGAGCTTTCTGTATCGTAAGCAGGTCCACAATGGCAGATGAGTGAGTCGTTAGCTCTGCGCATGCGTCTTCAACCACTTCTACTCTCCGACGTAAGTACGGGATTTCGGCTTTAAGTTCTGCTAGATCCGACAGGACTGGATGGAGCGCTTGTGAAGGTGCCTGCCTAAAGAATGATTTCGAAATACATGAAGTGGTAAGTTCACAGGCACTTTTTTCTCCCTCGCTCTCCATGTCTGCCGCTACATGGGGATCGGGCCTATGCTTCGCGCTCTCCAGCGCCCTCTTGGCTGCTCCTTGTTTGTTATGTGGGCTGTGTTTCCTGGCGAATTTCCGCAGGTCCAGCTGCGAACGGCTCGTTTTGGGGGTAGAGGGGGGATCCCCAGGTTTCTCCTTGCCGATCTTGACCATTCTTGTCTTGGTACTGCTGCTCTATCGTTCCTTTTAGCCTCAGATACAACGGAGCTACAGGCTCATGCGTCCGCTGTACTCGGCGGTCAAGCTCCGCCCCCTCTGAATTACATCATTTTCTGTCAGTGGCTATCCTAAACTGAAAAAGCCTGCCCTTGTCAAATCGCAGCTCCCATGCAGCTTAAGGCCTGGCAAGTACAAGCGTGGGAGACTGGCTGGGAAGCCCAGGTGCCGTTGACTATTTTATTCCTAGGCATTTAGGCGTTCTCCTTCCACCTATTCTATAAAGAACATTGAAAACTTTCTGTCATTGGTCATAGTAAGTCGTATATGCCTGCCCTCATCAGATCGCTAGCCGCCAAGCAGCTTAAGGCCTAGCAAGAACCAGCGTGGGAGACTGACTGGGAATCCCAGGTGCTGTTGACTATCTTGTTCCTGGGCATGTAGGCGTTCTCCTTTCACCTGTTCTATAAAAAGCATTGAAATGCATTATTTTCTGTCAGTGGTCATCCCAAGCTGAATATGCCTGTCCTCGTTAGAGCGCAACTAGAGATGAGCGAACAGTGAAATGTTCGAATTTCGATATTCAATTTGAGTAGCCCCTCAAAACTCGACTGTTCGAACGAATATCCTCGTTTAGGGGGAAACCAATATTCGACTCAGGAGGGCATCTAACACGCCAAAGTCCCTGTATTACCCCACTATCCCCCACTATCACAGCCTATCAACTAGAGAAAATAGATTTTGCTGCACACACTGTTTTGTGATCAAAGGAATATAGAGATTTATTTTACAATATAATATAATTTTTATATTGTAAAATAAATCTCTATATTCCTTTGATCACAAAACAGTGTGTGCAGCAAAATCTATTTTCACTAGTATATTTGGGTCGAAGGACCTTTTTTCGCTAGCACCACATATAATTTTAGAGTGTGCGGTACCATTGACTTTTTTGCTACCAGCCTATCAACTAGACACTTTCCAAACTGAGTAGGACCCCTATGAAAGTGGAAAAATACTTGGAAACCTACTTTCCTCCACAATAGTGTGGACAGAAACACAAATTTAAAGCTAAAGAAACATTAGCATGCACCCCTTTAAATCACGTTGCTCATAACAACTACAAATGGCATAGGCAATGGGATATCCAAAAGCCCCCACTCTTAACTATCATTGTTTATGTGTGTGATGTGGTGAGAACTTAAAAAATTACTTTTCTGGCCCTTCACGTGAGCCCTTCCAAATTAAGTTAGAGACCCTTAAGCTGAACTACCAGCTTATTGATTGAGGCCCTTGAGGTGACTTGAGCCTTTTACCAGCAGAGTTTTAGGCCATTTAACTTAGCTCAGCCTTGCATCGGCATAGTTTTTGGCCCTTGGGGTGAGTAGAGCCTTGCACCAGTAGAGTTTTAGTTTTTGGCCCTTGGAGTAAGTAGAGCCTTGCACCAGCAGTGCTTTTGGCCCTTGGGGTGAGTAGAGCCTCTAACCAGCAGAGTTTGGGGGAATCAGGGGGGATTCAGCCTCTAACCAGCAGAGTTTGGGGAAATCAGAGTGGATTGAGACTCTAACCAGCAGAGTTTGGTGAAATCAGAGTGGATTCAGCCTCTAACCCACAGAGTTTGGGGAAATCAGGTGGATTCAGCCTCTAACCAGCAGAGTTTGGGGGATTCAGGGTGGATTTAGCCTCTAACCAGCAGAGTTTGGGGGAATCAGGGTGGATTGAGACTCTAACAAGCAGAGTTTGGGAAAATCACGGTGGATTCCACCTCTATCCAGCAGAGTTTGGGGAAATCAGAGTGGATTGAGCCTCTAACCAGCAGAGTTTGGGGAAATCAGGTGGATTCAGCCTCTAACCAGCAGAGTTTGGGGAAATCAGGAGGATTCAGCCTCTAGCCAGCAGAGTTTGGGAAAAACACTGTGGATTCAGCCTCTAACCCGCAGCGTTTGGGGGAATCAGGGTGGATTCAGCCTCTAACCAGCAGAGTTTGGGAAAATCAGGTAGATTCAGCCTCTAACCAGCAGAGTTTGGGGAAATCAGGTAGATTCAGCCTCTAACCAGCAGAGTTTGGGAAAAACACGGTGGATTCAGCCTCTAACCAGCAGAGTTTGGGGGAATCAGGGTGGATTGAGACTCTAACAAGCAGAGTTTGAGAAAATCACGGTGGATTCCACCTCTATCCAGCAGAGTTTGGGGAAATCAGAGTGGATTGAGCCTCTAACCAGCAGAGTTTTGGGGAAATCAGGTAGATTCAGCCTCTAACCAGCAGAGTTTGGGAAAATCACGGTGGATTGAGCCTCTAACCAGCAGAGTTTGGGGAAATCAGGGTGAATTCAGCCTCTATCCAGCAGAGTTTGGGGAAATCAGGGTGGATTAAGTCTCTAACCAGCAGAGTTTGGGAAAATCAGGGGGATTCAGCCTCTAACCAGCAGAGTTTGGGGAAATCAGAGTGGATTGAGACTCTAACCAGCAGAGTTTGGGGAAATCAGAGTGGATTCAGCCTCTAACCCACAGAGTTTGGGGAAATCAGGTGGATTCAGCCTCTAAGCAGCAGAGTTTGGGGGATTCAGGGTGGATTTAGCCTCTAACCAGCAGAGTTTGGGGGAATCAGGGTGGATTGAGACTCTAACAAGCAGAGTTTGGGAAAATCACGGTGGATTCCACCTCTATCCAGCAGAGTTTGGGGAAATCAGAGTGGATTGAGCCTCTAACTAGCAGAGTTTGGGAAAATCACGATGTATTCAGCCTCTAACCAGCAGAGTTTGGGGGAATCAGGGTGATTGAGCCTCTAACTAGCAGAGTTTAAGGAAATCAGGTGGATTCAGCCACTAACCAGCAGAGTTTGGGAAAATCAGGGTGGATTGAGACTCTAACGAGCAGAATTTGGGGAAATCAGGGTGGATTGAGCCTTTAACCAGCAGAGTTTGGGGGAATCAGAGTGGATTGAGCCTCTGACCAGCAGAGTTTGGGGAAATCAGGTGGATTCAGCCTCTAACCAGCAGAGTTTGGAGGAATCAGGTAGATTCAGCCGCTAACCAGCAGAGTTTGGGGAAATAAGGTGGATTCAGCCTCTAACCAGCCGAGTTTGGGGAAATCAGGGTGGATTGAGACTCTAACGAGCAGAATTTGGGGAAATCAGGGTGGATTGAGCCTTTAACCAGCAGAGTTTGGGGGAATCAGAGTGGATTGAACCTCTGACCAGCAGAGTTTGGGGAAATCAGGTGGATTCAGCCTCTAACCAGCAGAGTTTGGAGGAATCAGGTAGATTCAGCCGCTAACCAGCAGAGTTTGGGGAAATAAGGTGGATTCAGCCTCTAACCAGCAGAGTTTGGGGAAATCAGGAGGATTCAGCCTCTAGCCAGCAGAGTTTGGGAAAAACACTGTGGATTCAGCCTCTAACCAGCAAAGTTTGGGGAAATCACGGTGGATTCAGCCTCTAACCAGCAGAGTTTGGGGAAATCAGGTGGATTCAGCATCTAACCAGCAGAGTTTGGAGAAATCAGGGTGGATTAAGCCTCCAACCAGCAGAGTTTGGGGAAATCAGGTGGATTCAGCCTCTAACCAGCCTAGTTTGGGGAACTCATGGTGGATTCAGCCTCTAACCAGCAGAGTTTGGGGGAATCAGGATGGATTCAGCCTCTAACCAGCAGAGTTTGGGGAAATCAGGTGGAGTCAGCCTCTAACCAGCAGAGTTTGGGGGAATCAGGGTGGATTCAGCCTCTAACCAGCAGAGTTTGGGGAAATCAGGTGGATTCAGCCTCTAAGTAGCAGAGTTTGGGGAAATCAGGTGGATTCAGCCTCTAACCAGCAGAGTTTTGGGAAAACCACGGTGGATTCAGCCTCTAACCAGCATAGTTTGGGGGAATCAGGGTGGATTCAGCCTGTAACCATTAGAGATTGGGAAAATAACGGTAGATTCAGCCTCTAACCAGCAGAGTTTGGGTAAATCACAGTGGATTCAGCCTCTAACCAGCAGAGTTTGGGGAAATCAGGGTGGATTAAGCCTCCAACCAGCAGAGTTTGGGGAAATTAGGTGGATTCAGCCTCTAACCAGCAGAGTTTGGGGAACTCACGGTGGATTCAGCCTCTAACCAGCAGAGTTTGGGGGAATCAGGGTGGATTGAGCCTCTAACTAGCAGAGTTTGGGAAAATCACGGTGGATTTAGCCTCTAACCAGCAGAGTTTGGGGGAATCAGGGTGATTCAGCCTCTAACCAGCAGAGTTTGGGGAAATCAGGTGGATTCAGCCTCTAACCAGCAGAGTTTGGGAAAATCACGGTGGATTCAGCCTCTAACCCGCAGAGTTTGGGGGAATCAGGGTGGATTCAGCCTGTAACCAGTAGAGTTTGGGAAAATCACGGTGGATTCAGCCTCTAACCAGCAGAGTTTGGGGAAATCACAGTGGATTGAGCCTCTAACCAGCAGAGTTTGGGAAAATCAGGTAGATTCAGCCTCTAACCAGCAGAGTTTGGGAAAATCATGGTGGATTGAGACTCTAACAAGCAGAGTTTGGGAAAATCACGGTGGATTCCGCCTCTATCCAGCAGAGTTTGGGGAAATCAGAGTGGATTGAGCCTCTAACCAGCAGAGTTTGGGGAAATCAGAGTGGATTGAGCCTCTAACGAGCAGAGTTTGGGGAAATCAGGTGGATTCAGCCTCTAACCAGCAGAGTTTGGGGAAATCAGAGTGGATTGAGCCTCTAACGAGCAGAGTTTGGGGAAATCAGGTGGATTTAACCCCTAACCAGCAGAGTTTGGGGAAATCAGGGTGGATTCAGCCTCTAACCAGCAGAGTTTGGGGGAATCAGGGTGGATTGAGCCTCTAACTAGCAGAGTTTGATAAAATCACGATGTATTCAGCCTCTAACCAGCAGAGTTTGGGTGAATCAGGGTGATTCAGCCTCTAACCAGCAGAGTTTGGGAAAATCACGGTGGATTCAGCCTCTAACCCGCAGAGTTTGGGGGAATCAGGGTGGATTCAGCCTGTAACCAGTAGATTTTGGGAAAATCACGGTGGATTCAGCCTCTAACCAGCAGAGTTTGGGGAAATCACAGTGGATTGAGCCTCTAACCAGCAGAGTTTGGGAAAATCAGGTAGATTCAGCCTCTAACCAGCAGAGTTTGGGAAAATCACGGTGGATTGAGACTCTAACAAGCAGAGTTTGGGAAAATCACGGTGGATTCCGCCTCTATCCAGCAGAGTTTGGGGAAATCAGAGTGAATTGAGCCTCTAACGAGCAGAGTTTGGGGAAATCAGGTGGATTCAGCCTCTAACCAGCAGAGTTTGGGGAAATCAGAGTGGATTGAGCCTCTAACGAGCAGAGTTTGGGGAAATCAGGTGGATTTAACCCCTAACCAGCAGAGTTTGGGGAAATCATGGTGGATTCAGCCTCTAACCAGCAGAGTTTGGGGAAATCAGGTGGAGTCAGCCTCTAACCAGCAGAGTTTGGGGGAATCAGGGTGGATTCAGCCTCTAACCAGCAGAGTTTGGGAAAATCACGGCGGATTCAGCCTCTAACCAGCAGAGTTTGGGAAATCACGGTGGATTCAGCCTCTAACCTGCAGAGTTTGGGGGAATCAGGGTGGATTCAGCCTGTAACCAGTAGAGTTTGGGAAAATCACGGTGGATTCAGCCTCTAACCAGCAGAGTTTGGGGGAATCAGGGTGGATTCAGCCTCTAACCAGCAGAGTTTGGGAAAATCAGGTAGATTCAGCCTCTAACCAGCAGAGTTTGGGAAAATCACGGCGGATTCAGCCTCTAACCAGCAGAGTTTCAGGAAATCAGGGTGGATTGAGCCTAGAAGAATGAGAATTGTGCAACGCAGATGGTGGAGGAGTATGAGTTGGAATTGTAGAGGTTGAGCGCAGACATGCCAATTCATGTTGGGGTGCTTGACGCTGGTGGGCACGAAAATGATGGGTCTATCCAGTGGCAGTTTATTTTGATGAAAGTCAGCCGGTCGGCACTCTCAGCTGACAGCCGGCTGCGCTTATCCATGATGAAGCCACCGGCTGCGCTGAAGATCCTTTCAGATAGCACGTTGGCGGCAGGACAGGACAGCACCTCCAAGGCGTTTAGGGCAAGTTCAAGTCACAGGTCCAACTTCGACACCCAATACGTGTAGGGCGCAGAAGGATCGGAGAGGACAGGGCTGTGGTCGGACAGGTATTCCCGCAACATGCACCTATACTTTTCCCGCCTGGTGACACTAGGCCCCTTAGTGGCGGGGGTTTGGCGAGGGGGTGCCATTAACGTGTCCCAGAGCCTAGACAGTGTGCCCCTTGTGGGTGTGGACCGGACGGCACTTGTTCGCCTCATGGAGGAACTGTCCTCTCTGCCGCCAATGACACTTGATGGAAACATCTCCATCATGTTCTGCACCAATTGTTTGTGGCAATCATTAATGCGATTGGCCCTCCCCTCTACCGGAATAAAAGACGAGCTGTTATTTTTATACCGGGGGTCAAGGATTGCAAATATCCAGTATTGGTTGCTCTCCGTTATTTTGACTACGCGCTTGTCACTTGAAAAGCACCCCAACATGAAGTCAGCCAAAACGCTGTGAAACAGACAGGTGTGTGGACCTACTCTCCTGCTGTGACGGTTCTGCTGCTATCCCTGACTCCTCAGTGTGATCTGCGTTATCCCTGATGGCAATGAGGGATTCTCGCATCACACACAAGAGCGGGATTGTTACGCTCACTAGTGCCTCTAACCAGCAGAGATTGGGGGAATCAGGTAGATTCAGCCTCTAACCAGCAGAGTTTGGGAAAATCACAGTAGATTCAGACTCTAACAAGCAGAGTTTGGGAAAATCACGGTGGATTCCGCCTCTATCCAGCAGAGTTTGGGAAAATCACAGTGGATTGAGCCTCTAACCAGCAGAGTTTGGGGAAATCAGGTAGTTCAGCCTCTAACCAGCAGAGTTTGGGAAAATCACGGTGGATTCAGCCTCTAACCAGAAGAGTTTGGGGAAATCAGGTGGATTTAGCCTCTAAGTAGCAGAGTTTGGGGAAATCAGGTGGATTCAGCCTCTAACCAGCAGAGTTTGGGAAAATCAGGGTGAATTCAGCCTCTAACCAGCAGAGTTTGGGGAAATCAGGGTGAATTCAGCCTCTAACCAGCAGAGTTTGGGGAAATCAGGGTGAATTCAGCCGCTAACCAGCAGAGTTTGGGGAAATAAGGTGGATTCAGCCTCTAACCGGCAGAGTTTGGGGAAATCAGGAGGATTTAGCCTCTAGCCAGCAGAGTTTGGGAAAAACACTGTGGATTCAGCCTCTAACCCGCAGCGTTTGGGGGAATCAGGGTGGATTCAGCCTCTAACCAGCAGAGTTTGGGAAAATCAGGTAGATTCAGCCTCTAACCAGCAGAGTTTGGGGAAATCAGGTAGATTCAGCCTCTAACCAGCAGAGTTCAGGAAAATCACGGTGGATTGAGACTCTAACAAGCAAAGTTTGGGGAAATCAGGTGGATTCAGCCTCTAACCAGCAGAGTTTGGGGAAATCAGAGTAGATTGAGCCTCTAACGAGCAGAGTTTGTGGAAATCAGGTGGATTCAACCCCTAATCAGCAGAGTTTGGGGAAATCACGGTGGATTCAGCCTCTAACCAGCAGAGTTTGGGGAAATCAGGTGGACTCAGCATCTAACCAGCAGAGTTTGGGGAAATCAGGGTGGATTAAGCCTCCAACCAGCAGAGTTTGGGGAAATTAGGTGGATTCAGCCTCTAACCAGCAGAGTTTGGGGAACTCACGGTGGATTCAGCCTCTAACCAGCAGAGTTTGGGGGAATCAGGGTGGATTGAGCCTCTAACTAGCAGAGTTTGGGAAAATCACGGTGGATTTAGCCTCTAACCAGCAGAGTTTGGGGGAATCAGGGTGATTCAGCCTCTAACCAGCAGAGTTTGGGGGAATCAGAGTGGATTGAGCCTCTAACCAGCAGAGTTTGGGGAAATCAGGTGGATTCAGCCTTGAACCAGCAGAGTTTGGAGGAATCAGGTAGATTCAGCCGCTAACCAGCAGAGTTTGGGGAAATAAGGTGGATTCAGCCTCTAACCAGCAGAGTTTGGGGAAATCAGGGTGGATTGAGACTCTAACGAGCAGAATTTGGGGAAATCAGGGTGGATTGAGCCTTTAACCAGCAGAGTTTGGGGGAATCAGAGTGGATTGAACCTCTGACCAGCAGAGTTTGGGGAAATCAGGTGGATTCAGCCTCTAACCAGCAGAGTTTGGAGGAATCAGGTAGATTCAGCCGCTAACCAGCAGAGTTTGGGGAAATAAGGTGGATTCAGCCTCTAACCAGCAGAGTTTGGGGAAATCAGGAGGGATTCAGCCTCTAGCCAGCAGAGTTTGGGAAAAACACTGTGGATTCAGCCTCTAACCAGCAAAGTTTGGGGAAATCACGGTGGATTCAGCCTCTAACCAGCAGAGTTTGGGGAAATCAGGTGGATTCAGCATCTAACCAGCAGAGTTTGGAGAAATCAGGGTGGATTAAGCCTCCAACCAGCAGAGTTTGGGGGAAATCAGGTGGATTCAGCCTCTAACCAGCCTAGTTTGGGGAACTCATGGTGGATTCAGCCTCTAACCAGCAGAGTTTGGGGGAATCAGGATGGATTCAGCCTCTAACCAGCAGAGTTTGGGGAAATCAGGTGGAGTCAGCCTCTAACCAGCAGAGTTTGGGGGAATCAGGGTGGATTCAGCCTCTAACCAGCAGAGTTTGGGGAAATCAGGTGGATTCAGCCTCTAAGTAGCAGAGTTTGGGGAAATCAGGTGGATTCAGCCTCTAACCAGCAGAGTTTTGGGAAAACCCGGTGGATTCAGCCTCTAACCAGCATAGTTTGGGGGAATCAGGGTGGATTCAGCCTGTAACCATTAGAGATTGGGAAAATTACGGTAGATTCAAGCCTCTAACCAGCAGAGTTTGGGTAAATCACAGTGGATTCAGCCTCTAACCAGCAGAGTTTGGGGAAATCAGGGTGGATTAAGCCTCCAACCAGCAGAGTTTGGGGGAAATTAGGTGGATTCAGCCTCTAACCAGCAGAGTTTGGGGAACTCACGGTGGATTCAGCCTCTAACCAGCAGAGTTTGGGGAATCAGGGTGGATTGAGCCTCTAACTAGCAGAGTTTGGGAAAATCACGGTGGATTTAGCCTCTAACCAGCAGAGTTTGGGGGAATCAGGTGATTCAGCCTCTAACCAGCAGAGTTTGGGGGAAATCAGGTGGATTCAGCCTCTAACCAGCAGAGTTTGGGAAAATCACGGTGGATTCAGCCTCTAACCCGCAGAGTTTGGGGGAATCAGGGTGGATTCAGCCTGTAACCAGTAGAGTTTGGGAAAATCACGGTGGATTCAGCCTCTAACCAGCAGAGTTTGGGGAAATCACAGTGGATTGAGCCTCTAACCAGCAGAGTTTGGGAAAATCAGGTAGATCAGCCTCTAACCAGCAGAGTTTGGGAAAATCATGGTGGATTGAGACTCTAACAAGCAGAAGTTTGGGAAATCACGGTGGATTCCGCCTCTATCCAGCAGAGTTTGGGGAAATCAGAGTGGATTGAGCCTCTAACCAGCAGAGTTTGGGGAAATCAGAGTGGATTGAGCCTCTAACGAGGCAGAGTTTGGGGAAATCAGGTGGATTCAGCCTCTAACCAGCAGAGTTTGGGGAATCAAGTGGATTGAGCCTCTAACGAGCAGAGTTTGGGGAAATCAGGTGGATTTAACCCCCTAACCAGCAGAGTTTGGGGAAATCAGGGTGGATTCAGCCTCTAACCAGCAGAGGTTTGGGGGAATCAGGGTGGATAGAGCCTCTAACTAGCAGAGTTTGATAAATCACGATGTATTCAGCTCTACCAGCAGAGTTTGGGTGAATCAGGGTGATTCAGCCTCTAACCAGCAGAGTTTGGGAAAATCACGGTGGATTCAGCCTCTAACCCGCAGAGTTTGGGGGAATCAGGGTGGATTCAGCCTGTAACCAGTAGATTTTGGGAAAATCACGGTGGATTCAGCCTCTAACCAGCAGAGTTTGGGGAAATCACAGTGGATTGAGCCTCTAACCAGCAGAGTTTGGGAAAATCAGGTAGATTCAGCCTCTAACCAGCAGAGTTTGGGAAAATCACGGTGGATTGAGACTCTAACAAGCAGAGTTTGGGAAAATCACGGTGGATTCCGCCTCTATCCAGCAGAGTTTGGGGAAATCAGAGTGATTGAGCCTCTAACGAGCAGAGTTTGGGGAAATCAGGTGATTCAGCTCCTAACCAGCAGAGTTTGGGGAAATCAGAGTGGATTGAGCCTCTAACGAGCAGAGTTTGGGGAAATCAGGTGGATTTAACCCCTAACCAGCAGAGTTTGGGGAAATCAGGGTGGATTCAGCTCTAACCAGCAGAGTTTGGGGAAATCAGGTGGAGTCAGCCTCTAACCAGCAGAGTTTGGGGGAATCAGGGGTGGATTCAGCCTCTAACCAGCAGAGTTTGGGAAAATCACGGCGGATTCAGCCTCTAACCAGCAGAGTTTGGGAAATCACGGTGGATTCAGCCTCTAACCTGCAGAGTTTTGGGGGAATCAGGGTGGATTCAGCCTGTAACCAGTAGAGTTTGGGAAAATCAGACGGTGGATTCAGCCTCTAACCAGCAGAGTTTGGGGAAATCACAGTGGATTGAGCCTCTAACCAGCTGAGTTTGGGAAAATCAGGTAGATTCAGCCTCTAACCAGCAGAGTTTGGGAAAATCACGGCGGATTCAGCCTCTAACCAGCAGAGTTTCAGGAAATCAGGGTGGGATTGAGCCTAGAAGAATGAGAATTGTGCAACGCAGATGGTGGAGGAGTATGAGTTGGAATTGTAGAGGTTGAGCGCAGACATGCCAATTCATGTTGGGGTGCTTGACGCTGGTGGCACGAAAATGATGGGTCTATCCAGTGGCAGTTTATTTTGATGAAAGTCAGCCGGTCGGCACTCTCAGCTGACAGCCGGCTGCGCTTATCCATGATGAAGCCACCGGCTGCGCTGAAGATCCTTTCAGATAGCACGTTGGCGGCAGGACAGGACAGCACCTCCAAGGCGTTTAGGGCAAGTTCAAGTCACAGGTCCAACTTCGACACCCAATACGTGTAGGGCGCAGAAGGATCGGAGAGGACAGGGCTGTGGTCGGACAGGTATTCCCGCAACATGCACCTATACTTTTCCCGCCTGGTGACACTAGGCCCCTTAGTGGCGGGGGTTTGGCGAGGGGGTGCCATTAACGTGTCCCAGAGCCTAGACAGTGTGCCCCTTGTGGGTGTGGACCGGACGGCACTTGTTCGCCTCATGGAGGAACTGTCCTCTCTGCCGCCAATGACACTTGATGGAAACATCTCCATCATGTTCTGCACCAATTGTTTGTGGCAATCATTAATGCGATTGGCCCTCCCCTCTACCGGAATAAAAGACGAGCTGTTATTTTTATACCGGGGGTCAAGGATTGCAAATATCCAGTATTGGTTGCTCTCCGTTATTTTGACTACGCGCTTGTCACTTGAAAAGCACCCCAACATGAAGTAAGCCAAAACGCTGTGAAACGGACAGGTGTGTGGACCTACTCTCCTGCTGTGACGGTTCTGCTGCTATCCCTGACTCCTCAGTGTGATCTGCGTTATCCCTGATGGCAATGAGGGATTCTCGCATCACACACAAGAGCGGGATTGTTACGCTCACTAGTGCCTCTAACCAGCAGAGTTTGGGGGAATCAGGTAGATTCAGCCTCTAACCAGCAGAGTTTGGGAAAATCACAGTAGATTCAGACTCTAACAAGCAGAGTTTGGGAAAATCACGGTGGATTCCGCCTCTATCCAGCAGAGTTTGGGAAAATCACAGTGGATTGAGCCTCTAACCAGCAGAGTTTGGGGAAATCAGGTAGTTCAGCCTCTAACCAGCAGAGTTTGGGAAAATCACGGTGGATTCAGCCTCTAACCAGCAGAGTTTGGGGAAATCAGGTGGATTTAGCCTCTAAGTAGCAGAGTTTGGGGAAATCAGGTGGATTCAGCCTCTAACCAGCAGAGTTTGGGAAAATCAGGGTGAATTCAGCCTCTAACCAGCAGAGTTTGGGGAAATCAGGGTGAATTCAGCCTCTAACCAGCAGAGTTTGGGGAAATCAGGGTGAATTCAGCCGCTAACCAGCAGAGTTTGGGGAAATAAGGTGGATTCAGCCTCTAACCGGCAGAGTTTGGGGAAATCAGGAGGATTTAGCCTCTAGCCAGCAGAGTTTGGGAAAAACACTGTGGATTCAGCCTCTAACCCGCAGCGTTTGGGGGAATCAGGGTGGATTCAGCCTCTAACCAGCAGAGTTTGGGAAAATCAGGTAGATTCAGCCTCTAACCAGCAGAGTTTGGGGAAATCAGGTAGATTCAGCCTCTAACCAGCAGAGTTCAGGAAAATCACGGTGGATTGAGACTCTAACAAGCAAAGTTTGGGGAAATCAGGTGGATTCAGCCTCTAACCAGCAGAGTTTGGGGAAATCAGAGTAGATTGAGCCTCTACCGAGCAGAGTTTGTGGAAATCAGGTGGATTCAACCCCTAACCAGCAGAGTTTGGGGAAATCACGGTGAATTCAGCCTCTAACCAGCAGAGTTTGGGGAAATCAGGTGGATTCAGCATCTAACCAGCAGAGTTTGGGGAAATCAGGGTGGATTAAGCCTCCAACCAGCAGAGTTTGGGGAAATTAGGTGGATTCAGCCTCTAACCAGCAGAGTTTGGGGAACTCACGGTGGATTCAGCCTCTAACCAGCAGAGTTTGGGGGAATCAGGGTGGATTGAGCCTCTAACTAGCAGAGTTTGGGAAAATCACGGTGGATTTAGCCTCTAACCAGCAGAGTTTGGGGGAATCAGGGTGATTCAGCCTCTAACCAGCAGAGTTTGGGGGAATCAGAGTGGATTGAGCCTCTAACCAGCAGAGTTTGGGGAAATCAGGTGGATTCAGCCTTTAACCAGCAGAGTTTGGGGAACTCACGGTGGATTCAGCCTCTAACCAGCAGAGTTTGGGGGAATCAGGGTGGATTGAGCCTCTAACTAGCAGAGTTTGGGAAAATCACGATGTATTCAGCCTCTAACCAGCAGAGTTTGGGAAAATCACGGTGGATTCAGCCTCTAACCCGCAGAGTTTGGGGGAATCAGGGTGGATTCAGCCTGTAACCAGTAGAGTTTGGGAAAATCACGGTGGATTCAGCCTCTAAACAGCAGAGTTTGGGGAAATCACAGTGGATTGAGCCTCTAACCAGCAGACTTTGGGAAAAATAGGTAGATTCAGCCTCTAACCAGCAGAGTTTGGGAAAATCACGATGGATTGAGACTCTAACAAGCAGAGTTTGGGAAAATCAAGGTGGATTCCGCCTCTATCCAGCAGAGTTTGGGGAAATCAGAGTGGATTGAGCCTCTAACCAGCAGAGTTTGGGGAAATCAGAGTGGATTGAGCCTCTAACGAGCAGAGT
Source organism: Leptodactylus fuscus (assembly GCF_031893055.1). Classification (NCBI taxonomy): domain Eukaryota; kingdom Metazoa; phylum Chordata; class Amphibia; order Anura; family Leptodactylidae; genus Leptodactylus; species Leptodactylus fuscus. The sequence continues at coordinate 221,438,157 of NC_134265.1, read as the reverse complement.
TTGGGGAAATCAGGTGGATTCAGCCTGTAACCAGCAGAGTTTGGGGAAATCAGAGTGGATTGAGCCTCTAACGAGCAGAGTTTGGGGAAATCAGGTGGATTTAACCCCTAACCAGCAGAGTTTGTGGAAATCATGGTGGATTCAGCCTCTAACCAGCAGAGTTTGGGGAAATCAGGTGGAGTCAGCCTCTAACCAGCAGAGTTTGGGGAAATCAGGGTGGATTCAGCCTCTAACCAGCAGAGTTTGGGGAAATCAGGTGGATTCAGCCTCTAAGTAGCAGAGTTTGGGGAAATCAGGTGGATTCAGCCTCTAACCAGCAGAGTTTTGGGAAAACCACGGTGGATTCAGCCTCTAACCAGCATAGTTTGGGGGAATCAGGGTGGATTCAGCCTGTAACCATTAGAGATTGGGAAAATAACGGTAGATTCAGCCTCTAACCAGCAGAGTTTGGGTAAATCACAGTGGATTCAGCCTCTAACCAGCAGAGTTTGGGGAAATCAGGGTGGATTAAGCCTCCAACCAGCATAGTTTGGGGGAATCAGGGTGGATTCAGCCTGTAACCAGTAGAGTTTGGGAAAATCACGGTGGATTCAGCCTCTAACCAGCAGAGTTTGGGGAAATCACAGTGGATTGAGCCTCTAACCAGCAGAGTTTGGGAAAATCAGGTAGATTCAGCCTCTAACCAGCAGAGTTTGGGAAAATCATGGTGGATTGAGACTCTAACAAGCAGAGTTTGGGAAAATCACGGTGGATTCCGCCTCTATCCAGCAGAGTTTGGGGAAATCAGAGTGGATTGAGCCTCTAACCAGCAGAGTTTGGGGAAATCAGAGTGGATTGAGTCTCTAACGAGCAGAATTTGGGGAAATCAGGTGGATTCAGCCTCTAACCAGCAGAGTTTGGGGAAATCAGAGTGGATTGAGCCTCTAACGAGCAGAGTTTGGGGAAATCAGGTGGATTTAACCCCTAACCAGCAGAGTTTGGGGAAATCAGGGTGGATTCAGCCTCTAACCAGCAGAGTTTGGGGAAATCAGGTGGAGTCAGCCTCTAACCAGCAGAGTTTGGGGGAATCAGGGTGGATTCAGCCTCTAACGAGCAGAGTTTGGGGAAATCAGGTGGATTTAACCCCTAACCAGCAGAGTTTGGGGAAATCAGGGTGGATTCAGCCTCTAACCAGCAGAGTTTGGGGAAATCAGGTGGAGTCAGCCTCTAACCAGCAGAGTTTGGGGAAATTAGGTGGATTCAGCCTCTAACCAGCAGAGTTTGGGGAACTCACGGTGGATTCAGCCTCTAACCAGCAGAGTTTGGGGGAATCAGGGTGGATTGAGCCTCTAACTAGCAGGGTTTGGGAAAATCACGGTGGATTTAGCCTCTAACCAGCAGAGTTTGGGGGAATCAGGGTGATTCAGCCTCTAACCCGCAGAGTTTGGGGGAATCAGGGTGAATTCAGCCTCTAAACAGCAGAGTTTGGGGAAATCACAGTGGATTGAGCCTCTAACCAGCAGAGTTTGGGAAAAATAGGTAGATTCAGCCTCTAACCAGCAGAGTTTGGGAAAATCACGATGGATTGAGACTCTAACAAGCAGAGTTTGGGAAAATCACAGTGGATTCCGCCTCTATCCAGCAGAGTTTGGGGAAATCAGAGTGGATTGAGCCTCTAACCAGCAGAGTTTGGGGAAATCAGAGTGGATTGAGCCTCTAACGAGCAGAGTTTGGGGAAATCAGGTGGATTCAGCCTCTAACCAGCAGAGTTTGGGGAAATCAGAGTGGATTGAGCCTCTAACGAGCAGAGTTTGGGGAAATCAGGTGGATTTAACCCCTAACCAGCAGAGTTTGGGGAAATCAGGGTGGATTCAGCCTCTAACCAGCAGAGTTTGGGGAAATCAGGTGGAGTCAGCCTCTAACCAGCAGAGTTTGGGGGAATCAGGGTGGATTCAGCCTCTAACCAGCAGAGTTTGGGGAAATCAGGTGGATTCAGCCTCTAAGTAGCAGAGTTTGGGGAAATCAGGTGGATTCAGCCTCTAACCAGCAGAGTTTTGGGAAAACCACGGTGGATTCAGCCTCTAACCAGCATAGTTTGGGGGAATCAGGGTGGATTCAGCCTGTAACCATTAGAGATTGGGAAAATTACGGTAGATTCAGCCTCTAACCAGCAGAGTTTGGGTAAATCACAGTGGATTCAGCCTCTAACCAGCAGAGTTTGGGGAAATCAGGGTGGATTAAGCCTCCAACCAGCAGAGTTTGGGGAAATTAGGTGGATTCAGCCTCTAACCAGCAGAGTTTGGGGAACTCACGGTGGATTCAGCCTCTAACCAGCAGAGTTTGGGGGAATCAGGGTGGATTGAGCCTCTAACTAGCAGAGTTTGGGAAAATCACGGTGGATTTAGTCTCTAACCAGCAGAGTTTGGGGGAATCAGGGTGATTCAGCCTCTAACCCGCAGAGTTTGGGGGAATCAGGGTGGATTCAGCCTGTAACCAGTAGAGTTTGGGAAAATCACGGTGGATTCAGCCTCTAACCAGCAGAGTTTGGGGAAATCACAGTGGATTGAGCCTCTAACCAGCAGAGTTTGGGAAAATCAGGTAGATTCAGCCTCTAACCAGCAGAGTTTGGGAAAATCATGGTGGATTGAGACTCTAACAAGCAGAGTTTGGGAAAATCACGGTGGATTCCGCCTCTATCCAGCAGAGTTTGGGGAAATCAGAGTGGATTGAGCCTCTAACCAGCAGAGTTTGGGGAAATCAGAGTGGATTGAGCCTCTAACGAGCAGAATTTGGGGAAATCAGGTGGATTCAGCCTCTAACCAGCAGAGTTTGGGGAAATCAGAGTGGATTGAGCCTCTAACGAGCAGAGTTTGGGGAAATCAGGTGGATTTAACCCCTAACCAGCAGAGTTTGGGGAAATCAGGGTGGATTCAGCCTCTAACCAGCAGAGTTTGGGGAAATCAGGTGGAGTCAGCCTCTAACCAGCAGAGTTTGGGGGAATCAGGGTGGATTCAGCCTCTAACCAGCAGAGTTTGGGAAAATCACGGCGGATTCAGCCTCTAACCAGCAGAGTTTCAGGAAATCAGGGTGGATTGAGCCTAGAAGAATGAGAATTGTGCAACGCAGATGGAGGAGGAGTATGAGTTGGAATTGTAGAGGTTGAGCGCAGACATGCCAATTCATGTTGGGGTGCTTGACGCTGGTGGGCACGAAAACGATGGGTCTATCCAGTGGCAGTTTATTTTGATGAAAGTCAGCCGGTCGGCACTCTCAGCTGACAGCCGGCTGCGCTTATCCGTGATGAAGCCACCGGCTGCGCTGAAGATCCTTTCAGATAGCACGTTGGCGGCAGGACAGGACAGCACCTCCAAGGCGTTTAGGGCAAGTTCAAGCCACAGGTCCAACTTCGACACCCAATACGTGTAGGGCGCAGAAGGATCAGGTATTCCCGCAACATGCACCTATACTTTTCCCGCCTGGTGACACTAGGCCCCTTAGTGGCGGGGGTTTGGCGAGGGGGTGCCATTAACGTGTCCCAGAGCCTAGACAGTGTGCCCCTTGTGGGTGTGGACCGGACGGCACTTGTTCGCCTCATGGAGGAACTGTCCTCTCTGCCGCCAACGACACTTGATGGAAACATCTCCATCATGTTCTGCACCAATTGTTTGTGGCAATCATTAATGCGATTGGCCCTCCCCTCTACCGGAATAAAAGACGAGCTGTTATTTTTATACCGGGGGTCAAGGATTGCAAATATCCAGTCTTGGTTGCTCTCCGTTATTTTGACTACGCGCTTGTCACTTGAAAAGCACCCCAACATGAAGTCAGCCAAAACGCTGTGAAACGGACAGGTGTGTGGACCTACTCTCCTGCTGTGACGGTTCTGCTGCTATCCCTGACTCCTCAGTGTGATCTGCGTTATCCCTGATGGCAATGAGGGATTCTCGCATCACACACAAGAGCGGGATTGTTACGCTCACTAGTGCGTCGTCACAGCTGACCCTCTTGGTGGACTCCTCAAACACCCGTAGGATTTCACATAGGTCTCCCATCCATGGCCACTCATGGTTGAGAAACTGAGGGAGCTGACTTTGTGGCACCCTAGGGTTTTGGAGATGGTACTCCATCAAAGGTCTCTGCTTCTCAACCACTCTGCTCAACATATGATATGTTGAGTTCCAGCGTGTGGGGACGTCGCACAACAGCCGGTGTTCGGGCAGATGTAGGCGTTGCTGGAGTGTTTTGAGGCTAGCAGCGTCTACTGTAGACTTGCGAAAGTGGGCGCACAGGCGGGCACCACTAGGTTAAAGACGTGGGCCAGGCATGGAACATGTTGGAGGCTGGCAAGCTCCAGAGCTGCTACCAGGTTCCTGCCATTATCAAACACGACCATGCCTGGGCCCAGGTGCAGCGGCTCAAACCATATTGCCGTCTCATCGAGGAGGGCATCCCTCACCTCGGAGGCAGTGTGCTGTCTGTCCCCCAAGCTGATGAGCTTCAGCACAGCCTGCTGACGTCTATCCACGCCACTGCTGCAACATTTCCAGCTCGTAGCTGGGGTCAATTTAACGGCGGCGGAGGAGGAGGGTGTTGTTTCAGAGTCCCTGCCAGGAATGATTGGCGGGGAGACGAGGTACACCGGCCCAGTTTGTGACCCAGTCCCAGCCTCAACTACATTCACGCAGTGTGCAGTCAGTGAAATGTAGCGTCCCTGTCCGCATGCTCTTGTCCACGTGTCGGTGGTCAAGTGGACCTTTGCGCAAAGCACGGAACTTAGGGCCCGCCTGATGTTGCGTGACGCGTTCTGATGCAAAGCGGGGACGGCACAGCGGGAGAAGTAGTGACAGCTAGGGACGGCATAGCGAGGTGCCGCACTTGCCATCAGGTCACGGAAGGCCAGAGTTTTACATCTCCTGGGCCAGGAGTTTGGAGATGTGCGTGTTTAAGGCTTGTGCATGTGGGTGGGTAGCGCTGTACTTTTATCTGCAATCAAATGTCTGAGAGATGGTGGGTTGCTGGGAGGAGGCGCATGATGGTGCAGGAGAAGGAGCTGAGACAGGAACAGGGGAGGATGAGGGAGAAGTCCCCAAAGTGGTGGAGCCAGATGTTGTGGTGTCCTGGCTGGTGCTCTGGACTGCAGCGTCAGCACTGGCAACAGTGGGAGAGGCAGTGGCGGCAACGCCGGACGACGATTGCCCTGCGTTTGCTCTCTCCCATTGAGTTCAGTGCTTGCATTCCAAATGACGGCGCATGGAAGTGGTCGAAAGGTTGCTCTTTTCAGAGCCCCTACTCAGCTTCGAGTGGCAAATTGTGCAAATCGCATTATATTTGTCCTCCGCGCATTCCTTGAAAAATCTCCACACCATCGAGGAACGTGCCCTCGATGGGGGAGTTTTTTCTGGGCTGGCTATGATAGGGAACATCTTGGGCCATTCTGGGTGTGGCCTGGCTTCGGCGAAGCAGCTAACCTCTGCCTCTGCCTCTAGCTACCCTCTTTGGTGCTGCACCTCCCTCCACATCGTCACTGCTTTCCCCGCTTGACATCCCCCCTGTCCAGGTCGGGTCAGTGTCCTCGTCGTCCATCACCTCCTCTTCCAATTCTTCTCTCGCCACCTCCTCCTCCTGCACACCCTTGCACATGGCAACAGGCTGCTCTGATGGCAACTGTGTCTTGTCATTGTCACTGAGGGTGGGTTGCTGGTGAACCGCCACAAAATCAAAAGGAGATGGAGGAAGCTCCAGTGTTTGGGCATGTGGTGCACAAATCAAGAAAAAAGATTTTAGAGCTCGCCCAATTTATCTATGTCTAGGCAGCGGTCTTGTTCATTCTTCAGGGTGCACGGCACATCACGAACAAAGGATGTCTTGAATGCAGAAATGGAAAAAAAAAAAAAAAAAAAAGCCGGCAACTCATCCGAAGGGAAAGTACAATAAAATTTAACTTTTAATAATAAATCATAAAATTAACAAAAGAGGGAACAAAAAATAAACAAAAACAGAAAAAATCCCCCTAAGAAAACGCCTACACGTTTCAGAACATGACGTTCTTTTTTCAAGGCATGTGTAACAATCATTGACTTCACCCTTTATATAGTGTGGCTTCCCCAAGCCTAAGGTACCAGTTCCGGTTAATCAATACTAAATGAATACAGATGAGGTTTCCCACTTTCGAATAACACCCTTTGTCCTACAGCACATTTGTTAATAAACTTTTCTTCATATATTCACATACAAGAATATGATCCAATTTGTATTGAAAAGTTACATAAAACATGTATTTGATGACATAGAAATATAATGTTAAATGTTATCACACATATATTCAACAAGATGACGCATGGTCAACGGTACAACAACAACCTCCAAGCTGCTCCATTCAAAATGGGACAGCATAGATGATATTAAAGAGTGATATATAACTCACTATATGTTACCATGTCAGATCGTTATAGATGAAGATTTATACATTTCTAGTTGAAAAAAATAATAAGCGCTCTAATTTGCATGACTCGTTCTACCCAATCAGGGAATGACAAAACAAGTCATTCATGAAGTCCAGTAGTGGACCCCCATGTGACCTACATTCGACAAACCAGCACCTAACACTCAAACACGAAAGGAATGGTGTCCCGGACATCAAAAAAATGGGTGCGATATGACCTCTATATTGGCCACTTCATACTCTGTAATATGTCTTCCAATTTTATCTAGATGTTCCACATATTATTAGATAAAAAATAAAATATAATAAATAACAATTTGGAACACAGATAGAGCTTCATTAGTATATTATGACAGGTCACATGACTGGTTGTACCCAATCAAAAAGTCATGACTTAAGTTGTTTATAGAGTTTAACAGTAGAACTTCATTCAATTTGCTGTGGATTGCTGCTATTTTTCAGGACCCCCCAAAATTCAAGGCTTTTTTCGGCTCTATATGAACTAGTCACTGCTGTGGATTCCGGCTATTCTGTGTGCGGACAGCCAAAAATGAAAGCTGTTTCTCCGCTATATATGAAGTTGTAACTGTTCTGTATCCCTGTTTTCCACCATCCGGGGAAAGCTGGACTGATGTCCCTACAGTGTATAGCTCTGAGAAGAGCTGTTGCTTTTCTTCTTTAGTTCTTACCTGCCTATCTGAAGCTAATCGCTATCTAGCCCTCAGCAGATGTCTATCTCTCCCTGTCTCTCACCGGCAAATGACGAATATTGGGCTGGACTATTCTTATAAACGGGAGGTCACCTGATTTCGGCAGCCAATGGGTTTTTTCCATTTTTTTTCACTGCCTCCGTTGTCGTAGTTCCTGTCCCACCTCCCCTGCACAGTTATTGGTGCTAAAAACGCACCAGGGAAAGTGATACGAATTTTAATGCGTATGCAGCCTGGTATTCGATTGTGAACGAATACATCGAACGCCATGATATTCGATCGCATACCTATGCGATCGAACGGTGTTCGCTCATCTCTAGAGATGAGCGAACACTAAAATGTTCGGGGTTCGAAATCCGATTCGAACAGCCGCACACTGTTCGACTGTTCGAACGGGTTTCGAACCCCATTATAGTCTATGGGGGGAAATGCTCGTTTCAGGGGTACGCAACATTCGATCAAATTCTACTTACCAAGTCCATGAGTGAGGGTCGTGTAACACTCGGGAGGGCCAGGGCTGGTATCACGGGTAATATATCAGATGTGGCCGGCTTTTAGGGGGTCCCTGGGTCCCCAATGTGCACAAAATCTCCTTTTTGATGTCCCCGACTACCCATCCCCACTCTGATATCTGACAAAGGACAAAGTAATACAAATGTACATATGGAGTAATCCTTCACATACAATACAGCGATCTTTGTAGGTAGTGCCCAATTGAGCAGGTGATGGTGCTTGGAGCAGTAATGCTTTGGATAGTTTAACTAGTAGTTGCTTGGGTAGTTAAACTTGTATATACTTGTAAAGATGGCCTGTATCCAGGGGGTTAGTCCTCAACAAACTGGGTACACGTATGTAGAAGAGGAACTAGAATGTGCCAGCAGCGGGAGACCCTCAATTTCTGCCAGACTAGCTATGGGCTTCTTAAATATAGATTTGTCCCAAAGACTTACTTGAATAGAGAGATACGTGTGAGGTCCCAGATGTATGGATAGGCAGGTCCGTAAGCTTTAATGCTTGTAAGCTTGGAGCTTCAGAGGAAAACACTCTCTGAGGAGAATCTTGAGTACAGAGGAAGAGACATCTCTGCTTGCAGTGCTCTGAGGGTTGGCTGCCATTTTCAGCTTTCCATGTGTCTGTGTCTACATGTCTTGTCTACCGCTAGCTCCACACAAAGAACTCAGACAAAAGGTCCCCAACCCCCCCTAGAGGGGGCTGTAACTCCTCCTCCTCCAGGCCAGTCAAGGGAGCTTGATTGGTCCTGAAGGTCACCTGATTATACTGGACACCCCTTTACACTGGCAACTCAAATTACAATGGCAAAGTATAGGCAGGAGTAGTTCACAAAAACATCCACAAGATGGCGCATTAATAGACTCCCTGGGGGGGCGGAGCCTGACCGTCAAACGAGATGGCCGCTTGATCTGTAGCTCAGCCACTCGTACGCCCGAACTTCACCCCTTTACTACAGCTATATCGAGCGAACATGGTCAAGACTGGCGGCAATCGATCGGGGGGATCCTCGGGTACCCCCCCGGACACATTCTTCACAGTCTGGAATGCAGCAATACCTGCGAAAGAAAGATCCCCGTTCCCCTCAACTTACCTCCAAGATGGCGCCGGAAGAGGGAGATAGCAGCGCTGAGGAAATGGCGCTGGAATCTGATGTGGAGAGTCAGTCGCATGATAGAGGTCAGACCACTGTTATTACTCAAAACTTTCTGCGTAAAGCCTTGTCTCAGGCCATCGCCCCGGTACTGGCCGAAATTGCAGAGCGCCGAGCCGACTTGAAGGCTATGGATAAGAGAGTCGAAAAGCTTGAAACTATCCAAAGAGAAATAGTTCACTCTGCGTCCTCTATGTCGTCCCAGCTGGAGACGCAGGCGGACTTCATTAACAAAAGCTTTCTACAATTGGAGGATTTGGAAAATCGCAATCGTAGACGCAATGTGAGAATACGGGGCATCCCAGAGTCGTATGAGTCGGACTCCCTACCAGGTACAGCCTGTAAGATTTTTGAGATGTTATTGGGGCCTGATAGACTTACCGTAGCAGCCATTGAAAGGATCCATAGAGCGATACGCCCCAGACCAGGGCCTGAGGACCCACCTCGCGATGTTATATGTGCCCTGCTCTCTTCAGCCGACACTACGGCTATTCTTCAGGCAGCTAGAGACTCCTCAGCGCTAGATCTAGAGGGGGCAAAAATACAGATTTTTCAAGACCTTTCTCCGTCTACGCTACAGAAACGTAGAGCAATGAAACCCCTACTGGATGCCTTGAAGACCCGCAAGATCCCATATTCATGGCTTTTCCCCTTTGGCCTGTCTATTCTTCATAACGGACGGCGATTTAATGTATACTCACCTGCAGACCTCCCAGGTGCATGGGCGACTATTGGTGCTGCACCAGTGGACATCCCTTCCTGGCTCCCGATACCACTGGATTCTCGGGATGAAAGAGAGACTACCTCCCTGTTGCTTTCTCCTCGAGCCCGGAGCCGACTCCGCTCCCCTAGAGCTCCCAAAGGAACTCCTCGCCGACGTGAACTGGTTCTCCGTGACGAGTAATCACTCGTTTATGGACCTGTGCTGTCCCCGGAGGACTTTACTCTTTACTGGATCGTGAGATATTTCTAAATTGCTACTTGAGGAATACCTGTCGTACCTCGTATGCTATAACGGAGATTTTGGTTAAGATGTTTTATACAGTTTGTTATTTGGGCTTGTACCATTTCCCCCCTTCAGATCAGATGGGACGTGTATTGTGTGCACTTCTAATTGAGGAGACGCCTACTTGGACAAATGCTTCTAGTCTTTTTGAGTTAGAAATATGCTGGTAATGGACTAGTTCTTTCAGTTCTAAACCGTACTTCTCATATTGTTAGTCTATGTTGCTTTGCCCCGCCCCTTTTTCCGCTCTTTGTCTACTCCCCTGACTTCTCCCTCTTATGGTTACTCTTGCCCCGTACTCCCCCACTCGCCGCGCCCTCCTACAGCACCACGCCTCCTCCCTTCCAATTCCCTTGCCTCCCCCCCACCTCCCCTTTTCTCCCCCTTCTTCTTCCCATACTCCCGTGCGCCCCCAGGTTTACGCGTTAGTACGCTAGATTCTGATTAAGCTACTTCCGGTCCCCTCTCTTGGACTTCTTCCTGGGCGCGTGAGGTGGATTGTATTTATATATGTTCACATTGACCGAATGCTTGTTATTCTCTACTGCGCATTGGCAACAATGCTTCCACGAGAGTGTCTCTTGGCACCTGAGGTGGATGCGACTCCCACCCTCCGATACTGTATGTGATGCTCCCTATTCTTTTACTCTCCCTTTCTCCATCTTTTCTCCCTGCCTTTGTCTGTTCGTTATTTGCTGGCTTGTTGGTTTGTTAGGTTCCAGCTGTGTGACTTGTTTTTGTTAGTTTTTCTGCCTGTCCTTTGACCTGGTTCTTTTTTGCTAGTACTGGTAGGGGGGTGGAGGAGGGCTCCCAATTGATCAGGCTTTTCTTCACCCGTTCCCTACCGCTTCGCTAGACATAGAAGTATTCTTGTTAACTTTTTACCTGCTTTAGTTGGTCTGGTTTGGTGCGGTGGACGCACAGATTCTATCCACCGTACTTTTGTGAGCTGCACTGATTGACTGACTTCCCCTTTTTCCTCGTTCCTTTGTCCTTCCCTCCCCCCCTCCCCGCATATCTGACCTACCCTGTGTGTCTACTCTACCCTTGCCTGATTTATCTTCTCTCTATCTTGTCTGAATTCTTGAACTTGATCTTGCCTTCTTCTGCGTGCTTCACCTCCTCTATCTCCTTTATCTCTTGCTCTGTTTTCTTTGGTTTTACTCCCCTTTTTCTCTCTCTAGCTGTTAGAATATCCGAGATTACCACGCTGCCATGGCAACCACGATGTGTTTTTCACTGAATACAAAACGCCTAAACTCCCCGAATAAGCGTAACGGTTTGTTTCACATGCTTCGACGTAGGAAAGCTAACTTGGTCTTTCTTCAAGAGACCCATTTTAAAGATGGTAAAATCCCCTATATCCCCAAGAGGCAGTTCCCTCAACATTTTCATAGCACCCATCCCTCTTCTGCCTCCAAAGGAGCTTCACTGCTTATCCATCATTCCATACCGCTATATTTTTGTAAAAGGAACGGTGGCCTCAGTTATGTACACCTTTGCTTCTGTATATGCCCCCAACCAGGGCCAGGTCCCTTGGATCTTAGATATGTTACGAACTCTAAAACTATTTGCGGAGGGACATCTCATTTTGGGGGGAGACCTCAATATCACTTTTGATTATGCCCTGGACTCTACGGCTCGTAGACCCACCCAAAGCCAAAGGTCAATCGGCAGGCTTATGTCCTCTTTGCAGGATCTGCAATTGCTAGATGTTTGGTGGACTTTGCACCCATCAGCTAAAGACTTTACCTTCTTTTCTAATACTGCCCGGACCTATCATAGGTTAGACTACTTTCTAGTATCCCGCACCCTTCTCTCTAATGTCTTGGATTCCGCTATTGGTAATATTGATTTTTCAGACCATGCCCCTGTCTCACTGCAAATTCTCCTCCAAAATGTCCCGAGACCTCAGTGGTCATGGAAATTAAATGAGTCATTACTAGATTCCGAAATAGACGCTGAATGGATTGGAGATAAATTAAAAGAGTACTTTGCAATACATTCAGCTTCTTCTTGTAGTTTACCCATTGTCTGGGAGGCTCACAAGTCTTATGTCAGAGGTTATTTTATATCCCTAGCCACGCGAGTAAAGAAAGACACCCGAAAACGCCTTGATGAGATATTGTTACGTATAGCTCAGATTGAAAAATTGCACAAGCGCTCCCTGACGGACGCAGCCCATGATGAGTTAGTATCCTTGAGGGACCAACTTAAAGATTATCTTAATCGCCAATCTGCTAAACAACACCTTCACTATCGGAAATGACTTTATGCGCATGGAGATAAGGGGAGTCGTATTATGACCAACCTTTTGAAAAAGGAAAGGAAAAAGCTTTTTATATCCTCTATTCGTACTCACAAGGGCCCCTTAGCAACTGCCACACTCGATATAACTAAAGAATTTCTTTCTTTTTATTCTAGTCTTTATAACCTGGATACTGCCCTATCTAAGGAGGAGAAGCGATCCAAAATTGAGAAATTCCTTGGAGAATCCTTATTGGCCCCTATCTCGCAGGAGGAAATTCTAGACACGTTGGATAGTTTCCAAATGGGTAAGAGCCCAGGTCCAGATGGCCTCCCCCTCCGTTACTTTAAACAATTTAAGGAGATCCTTTGCCCTCACCTCACCTCTTGGTGCAATGCCCTTCTATCGGGTGCTCAACTCCCCCCACAAGCACAAGAGGCCCATATTACATTAATACACAAAGAGGGTAAAGATTCCTCTGATTGTGGTAGCTACCGACCCATCTCTTTGTTAAATCTAGACATTAAGTTATGGGCAAAATTGCTCTCTAGACGACTACAATCATTTATCCCTGGCCTGGTCAGAGATGAACAATCCGGATTTGTAATGGGTCGAGAGGGTCGCCACAATATGATGAAGCTTTTACCTGCTATACATGTAGCTCGGATCACGAAACACCTCCTGGTCTTGCTTAGTGTTGACGCAGAAAAAGCGTTCGACAGGGTTGATTGGTCTTTCTTGCGTCTTGCGCTGATAAAATTTGGCTTCCCACAACGGTTTATATCCGCTATCTTCTCTCTGTACGATTGCCCGTCCGCTCGTCTCCGAGTTAATGGCACGCTATCTGATAGTTTCGTAATTTCTAACGGGACGAGACAGGGGTGCCCCCTTTCCCCAACCCTCTTTATCCTTTTTATTGAAACCCTCCTTCAGGCAGTGCGCCAGGATGATAGGATCAAGGGAGTGCGGGTACAGGAAGATGATCTACATGTTACTGCTTTTGCAGACGACCTTTTGTTTCTTATAACCAATCCTGAAGACGGTCTACCCGCTCTTTGTGATAAATTATTCGAATTTGGCAAACTTTCAGGTTACAAGACCAACTTCTCGAAGTCAGAAGTTTTAAATATTACTTTGTCGAAGCCTATGGTTAATATCCTACGTACCCGTACCTCCTTCTCCTGGGCGTCCTCGGAAATCAAATACTTAGGTATTTCTTTGACATCTGACCCTACGGCCCTTTTTAGTAGGAACTTCCCTCCTTTACTAGATGATCTTAAAAGATCCCTCTCTTCCTATGCGACACTACCAGTTTCCTGGTTTGGCCGCAAGGCTATTATTCAGACCTATCTCCTCCCAAAAGTATTATATAAACTAATGATGCTACCGATCCTAATCCCAAAGTCGTTTTTTGTCTCACTTCGTCAAATCTTCTCTAAGTTCATTTGGCGCAATAAACCTCCTCGACCACCATGGTCGTTACTCACACGACGTAAGTCGGAAGGGGGATTGGGCCTCCCTAATCTCTTTAACTACTACCGGGCGTCATTGCTTAGCTGGTGGACAGAGCTGGCTACTCCGTTGCATTCCCCGATACATTCATCTCAAATTCTCTCTAATCATTATGGCTCTACTTTTTTGCGTCACCTATGGATACCAGCGCTAAGTATGACGCTGGGTTCACACCTGCGTCTGGGGTCTCCGTTCTGTGGTTTCCGTCTTCTGCATGCCAGAAGACGGAAACCACAGACCGGGTCCGGCCGTGCGCGGCGGTGAGCGTTTTGCGCTCTCCGCCGCGAAACCGGATTTTTTTATCCGGACACAGAGTACTGCATGTCCGACTCTGTGTCCGGATTATAAAACCTGGTTTCGCGGCGGAGAGCGCAAAACGCTCACTGCCGCGCACGGGCGGACAGCTTTCTCACCCATTCAAATGAATGGGTGAGAAAGTCTCCTGCAGGCTTCCGTCTCCTGCATCTGTTTTATGCAGGAAACGGAAACCTGCAATAAGGACCGACGACGCAGATGTGAACGAGCCCTTAGACGAACTTCTCAAGACCCGTTTTTGGACAGTGCCCCTTATGTATGGTCCACATGCGGCTCACAATTAGCACCCCAACCTTCCCCTTTATTACCACTGGGTTTTCTTCCAGACTTAGTGGGGGTGGATGCGCACGCTTACCGATCCATTTGGGCCCGATTGAACCATTTGTCATTGAGAGATATCTCTACTGAGGCCGGCCTACTTCCGTTAGAAGATATATTGGCTAGGGTTCCTGACCTGTCCATCTCTTTCCTACATAAACGGCATTTATCCCACGTTTTACATAAGGTTCGTGACTCTCTCCCATTTCGCTATGATCTTACCCCTTTCGAGAAGGCGCTATCTTCCAGTACTAAGATGCTTAGGAAAGTTTCCCATTTATTGCACTTGCATATCTCTCCTCCCTCCACGTACAAACCGGCATATTTGTCGTCATGGGAAAGAGAACTTGATCTGTCTCTGTCTCCGGAGGAGGTTAGTTCTGTACTATCTAATTCTCATGGTACCTCGCCATGTGTCCGTATCAGGTGGATTCAGCCTCTAACCAGCAGAGTTTGGGGGATTCAGGGTGGATTTAGCCTCTAACCAGCAGAGTTTGGGGAAATCAGGTAGATTCAGCCTCTAACCAGCAGAGTTTGGGGAAATCAGGTGGATTCAGCCTCTAACGAGCAGAGTTTGGGGAAATCAGGTGGATTCAGCCTCTAACCAGCAGAGTTTGGGGGAATGAGGTGGATTGAGAATTTAACCAGCAGAGTTTGGGGGAATCAGAGTGGATTGAGCCTGTAACCAGCAGACTTTGGGGAAATCAGGTGGATTCAGCCTCTAACCAGCAGAGTTTGGAGGAATCAGGTGGATTCAGCCGCTAACCAGCAGAGTTTGGGGAAATAAGGTGGATTCAGCCTCTAACCAGCAGAGTTTGGGGAAGTCAGGAGGATTCAGCCTCTAGCCAGCAGAGTTTGGGAAAAACACTGTGGATTCAGCCTCTAACCCGCAGCGTTTGGGGGAATCAGGGTGGATTTAGCCTCTAACCAGCAGAGTTTGGGAAAATCAGGTAGATTCAGACTCTAACCAGCAGAGTTTGGGGAAATCAGGTAGATTCAGCCTCTAGCCAGCAGAGTTCAGGAAAATCACGGTGGATTGAGACTCTAACAAGCAAAGTTTGGGGAAATCAGGTGGATTCAGCCTCTAACCAGCAGAGTTTGGGGAAATCAGAGTAGATTGAGCCTCTAACGAGGACAGGACAGCACCTCCAAGGCGTTTAGGGCAAGTTCAAGTCACAGATCCAACTTCGACACCCAATACGTGTAGGGCGCAGAAGGATCGGAGAGGACAGGGCTGTGGTCGGACAGGTATTCCCGCAACATGCACCTATACTTTTCCCGCCTGGTGACACTAGGCCCCTTAGTGGCGGGGGTTTGGCGAGGGGGTGCCATTAACGTGTCCCAGAGCCTAGACAGTGTGCCCCTTGTGGGTGTGGACCGGACGGCACTTGTTCGCCTCATGGAGGAACTGTCCTCTCTGCCGCCAACGACACTTGATGGAAACATCTCCATCATGTTCTGCACCAATTGTTTGTGGCAATCATTAATGCGATTGGCCCTCCCCTCTACCGGAATAAAAGACGAGCTGTTATTTTTATACCGGGGGTCAAGGATTGCAAATATCCAGTATTGGTTGCTCTCCGTTATTTTGACTACGCGCTTGTCACTTGAAAAGCACCCCAACATGAAGTCAGCCAAAACGCTGTGAAACGGACAGGTGTGTGGACCTACTCTCCTGCTGTGACGGTTCTGCTGCTATCCCTGACTCCTCAGTGTGATCTGCGTTATCCCTGATGGCAATGAGGGATTCTCGCATCACACACAAGAGCGGGATTGTTACGCTCACTAGTGCCTCTAACCAGCAGAGTTTGGGGAAATCAGGTAGATTCAGCCTCTAACCAGCAGAGTTTGGGAAAATCACAGTAGATTCAGACTCTAACAAGCAGAGTTTGGGAAAATCACGGTGGATTCCGCCTCTATCCAGCAGAGTTTGGGAAAATCACAGTGGATTGAGCCTCTAACCAGCAGAGTTTGGGGAAATCAGGTAGTTCAGCCTCTAACCAGCAGAGTTTGGGAAAATCACGGTGGATTCAGCCTCTAACCAGCAGAGTTTGGGGAAATCAGGTGGATTTAGCCTCTAAGTAGCAGAGTTTGGGGAAATCAGGTGGATTCAGCCTCTAACCAGCAGAGTTTGGGAAAATCAGGGTGAATTCAGCCGCTAACCAGCAGAGTTTGGGGAAATCAGGTGGATTCAGCCTCTAACCCGCAGCGTTTGGGGGAATCAGGGTGACTTCAGCCTCTAACCAGCAGAGTTTGGGGAAATCAGGGTGAATTCAGCCTCTAACCAGCAGAGTTTGGAGGAATCAGGTGGATTCAGCCGCTAACCAGCAGAGTTTGGAGAAATAATGGTGGATTCAGCCTCTAACCAGCAGAGTTTGGGGAAATCAGGAGGATTCAGCCTCTAACCAGCAGAGTTTGGGGAAATCAGGTAGATTCAGCCTCTAACCAGCAGAGTTCAGGAAAATCACGGTGGATTGAGACTCTAACAAGCAAAGTTTGGGGAAATCAGGTGGATTCAGCCTCTATCCAGCAGAGTTTGGGGAAATCAGAGTAGATTGAGCCTCTAACGAGGACAGGACAGCACCTCCAAGGCGTTTAGGGCAAGTTCAAGTCACAGGTCCAACTTCGACACCCAATACGTGTAGGGCGCAGAAGGATCGGAGAGGACAGGGCTGTGGTCGGACAGGTATTCCCGCAACATGCACCTATACTTTTCCCGCCTGGTGACACTAGGCCCCTTAGTGGTGGGGGTTTGGCGAGGGGGTGCCATTAACGTGTCCCAGAGCCTAGACAGTGTGCCACTTGTGGGTGTGGACCGGACGGCACTTGTTCGCCTCATGGAGGAACTGTCCTCTCTGCCGCCAACGACACTTGATGGAAACATCTCCATCATGTTCTGCACCAATTGTTTGTGGCAATCATTAATGCGATTGGCCCTCCCCTCTACCGGAATAAAAGACGAGCTGTTATTTTTATACCGGGGGTCAAGGATTGCAAATATCCAGTATTGGTTGCTCTCCGTTATTTTGACTACGTGCTTGTCACTTGAAAAGCACCCCAACATGAAGTCAGCCAAAACGCTGTGAAACGGACAGGTGTGTGGACCTACTCTCCTGCTGTGACGGTTCTGCTGCTATCCCTGACTCCTCAGTGTGATCTGCGTTATCCCTGATGGCAATGAGGGATTCTCGCATCACACACAAGAGCGGGATTGTTACGCTCACTAGTGCCTCTAACCAGCAGAGTTTGGGGGAATCAGGTAGATTCAGCCTCTAACCAGCAGAGTTTGGGAAAATCACAGTAGATTCAGACTCTAACAAGCAGAGTTTGGGAAAATCACGGTGGATTCCGCCTCTATCCAGCAGAGTTTGGGAAAATCACAGTGGATTGAGCCTCTAACCAGCAGAGTTTGGGGAAATCAGGTAGTTCAGCCTCTAACCAGCAGAGTTTGGGAAAATCACGGTGGATTCAGCCTCTAACCAGCAGAGTTTGGGGAAATCAGGTGGATTTAGCCTCTAAGTAGCAGAGTTTGGGGAAATCAGGGTGAATTCAGCCTCTAACCAGCAGAGTTTGGGGAAATCAGGGTGAATTCAGCCTCTAACCAGCAGAGTTTGGGGAAATCAGGGTGAATTCAGCCTCTAACCAGCAGAGTTTGGGGAAATCAGGGTGAATTCAGCCGCTAACCAGCAGAGTTTGGGGAAATAAGGTGGATTCAGCCTCTAACCAGCAGAGTTTGGGGAAATCAGGTAGATTCAGCCTCTAACCAGCAGAGTTTGGGAAAAACACGGTGGATTCAGCCTCTAACCAGCAGAGTTTGGAGGAATCAGGGTGGATTGAGACTCTAACAAGTAGAGTTTGGGAAAATCACGGTGGATTCCACCCTTATCCAGCAGAGTTTGGGGAAATCAGAGAGGAATGAGCCTCTAACCAGCAGAGTTTGGGGAAATCAGGTAGATTCAGCCTCTAACCAGCAAAGTTTGGGAAAATCACGGTGGATTGAGACTCTAACCAGCAGAGTTTGGGGAAATCAGAGTGGATTGAGCCTCTAACGAGCAGAATTTGGGGAAATCAGGTGGATTAAGCCTCTAACCAGCAGAGTTTGGGAAAATCACGGTGGATTCAGCCTCTAACCAGCAGAGTTTGGGGGAATCAGGGTGGATTGAGACTCTAACTAGCAGAGTTTGGGAAAATCACGGTGGATTCAGCTTCTAACCAGCAGAGTTTGGGGAAATCAGTTGGATTCAGCCTCTATCCAGCAGAGTTTGGGAAAATCACGGTGGACTCAGCCTCTAACTAGCAGAGTTTGGGGAATTCACGGTGGATTCAGCCTCTATCCAGCAGAGTTTGGGAAAATCACGGTGGATTTAGCCTCTAACCAGCAGATTTTGGGAAAATCACGGTGGATTCAGCCTCTAACCAGCAGAGTTTGGGGAACTCACGGTTGATTCAGCCTCTAACCAGCAGAGTTTGGGGGAATCAGGGTGAATTGATCCTCTAACTAGCAGAGTTTGGGAAAATCACGATGTATTCAGCCTTTAACCAGCAGAGTTTGGGGGAATCAGGGTGATGGAGCCTCTAACTAGCAGAGTTTAGGAAAATCACGGTGGATTCAGCCTCTAACCAGCAGAGTTTGGGGAAATCAGGTGGATTCAGCCACTAACCAGCAGAGTTTGGGAAAATCAGGGTGGATTGAGCCTCTAACGAGCAGAATTTGGGGAAATCAGGGTGGATTGAGTCTTTAACCAGCAGTGTTTGGGTAAATCAGAGTTGATTGAGCCTCTAACCAGCAGAGTTTGGGGAAATAAGGTGGATTCAGCCTCTAACCAGCAGAGTTTGGGGAAATCAGGAGGATTCAGCCTCTAGCCAGCAGAGTTTGGGAAAAACACTGTGGATTCAGCCTCTAACCCGCAGCGTTTGGGGGAATCAAGATGGATTCAGCCTCTAACCAGCATAGTTTGGGGAAATCAGGTGGATTCAGCCTCTAACCAGCAGAGTTTGGAGAAATCAGGTAGATTCAGCCTCTAATCAGCAGAGTTCAGGAAAATCACGGTGGATTGAGACTCTAACAAGCAAAGTTTGGGGAAATCAGGTGGATTCAGCCTCTAACCAGCAGAGTTTGGGGAAATCAGAGTAGATTGAGCCTCTAACGAGCAGAGTTTGTGGAAATCAGTTGGATTCAACCCCTAACCAGCAGAGTTTGGGGAAATCACGGTGGATTCATCCTCCAACCAGCAGAGTTTGGGGAAATCAGGTGGATTCAGCATCTAACCAGCAGAGTTTGGGGAAATCAGGGTGGATTAAGCCTCCAACCTTTAGAGTTTGGGGAAATCAGGGTGGATTCAGCCTCTAACCAGCAGAGTTTGGGGAACTTTCGGTGGATTCAGCCTCTAACCAGCAGAGTTTGGGGGAATCAGGGTAGATTGAGCCTCTAACTAGCAGAGTTTGAGAAAATCACGATGTATTCAGCCTCTAACCAGCAGAGTTTGGGTGAATCAGGTAGATTCAGCCTCTAACCAGCAGAGTTTGGGAAAATCACGGTGGATTCAGCCTCTAACCAGCAGAGTTTGGGGGAATCAGGGGGATTCAGCCTCTAACCAGCAGAGTTTGGGGGAATCAGAGTGGATTGAGCCTCTAACCAGCAGAGTTTGGGGAAATCAGAGTGGATTCAGCCTCTAACCAGCAGAGTTTGGGGAAATCAGGTGGATTCAGCCTCTAACGAGCAGAGTTTGGGGAAATCAGGTGGATTCAGCCTCTAACCAGCAGAGTTTGGGGGAATGAGGTGGATTGAGAATTTAACCAGCAGAGTTTGGGGGAATCAGAGTGGATTGAGCCTGTAACCAGCAGACTTTGGGGAAATCAGGTGGATTCAGCCTCTAACCAGCAGAGTTTGGAGGAATCAGGTGGATTCAGCCGCTAACCAGCAGAGTTTGGGGAAATAAGGTGGATTCAGCCTCTAACCAGCAGAGTTTGGGGAAGTCAGGAGGATTCAGCCTCTAGCCAGCAGAGTTTGGGAAAAACACTGTGGATTCAGCCTCTAACCCGCAGCGTTTGGGGGAATCAGGGTGGATTTAGCCTCTAACCAGCAGAGTTTGGGAAAATCAGGTAGATTCAGACTCTAACCAGCAGAGTTTGGGGAAATCAGGTAGATTCAGCCTCTAGCCAGCAGAGTTCAGGAAAATCACGGTGGATTGAGACTCTAACAAGCAAAGTTTGGGGAAATCAGGTGGATTCAGCCTCTAACCAGCAGAGTTTGGGGAAATCAGAGTAGATTGAGCCTCTAACGAGGACAGGACAGCACCTCCAAGGCGTTTAGGGCAAGTTCAAGTCACAGGTCCAACTTCGACACCCAATACGTGTAGGGCGCAGAAGGATCGGAGAGGACAGGGCTGTGGTCGGACAGGTATTCCCGCAACATGCACCTATACTTTTCCCGCCTGGTGACACTAGGCCCCTTAGTGGCGGGGGTTTGGCGAGGGGGTGCCATTAACGTGTCCCAGAGCCTAGACAGTGTGCCCCTTGTGGGTGTGGACCGGACGGCACTTGTTCGCCTCATGGAGGAACTGTCCTCTCTGCCGCCAACGACACTTGATGGAAACATCTCCATCATGTTCTGCACCAATTGTTTGTGGCAATCATTAATGCGATTGGCCCTCCCCTCTACCGGAATAAAAGACGAGCTGTTATTTTTATACCGGGGGTCAAGGATTGCAAATATCCAGTATTGGTTGCTCTCCATTATTTTGACTACGCGCTTGTCACTTGAAAAGCACCCCAACATGAAGTCAGCCAAAACGCTGTGAAACGGACAGGTGTGTGGACCTACTCTCCTGCTGTGACGGTTCTGCTGCTATCCCTGACTCCTCAGTGTGATCTGCGTTATCCCTGATGGCAATGAGGGATTCTCGTATCACACACAAGAGCGGGATTGTTACGCTCACTAGTGCCTCTAACCAGCAGAGTTTGGGGGAATCAGGTAGATTCAGCCTCTAACCAGCAGAGTTTGGGAAAATCACAGTAGATTCAGACTCTAACAAGCAGAGTTTGGGAAAATCACGGTGGATTCCGCCTCTATCCAGCAGAGTTTGGGAAAATCACAGTGGATTGAGCCTCTAACCAGCAGAGTTTGGGGAAATCAGGTAGTTCAGCCTCTAACCAGCAGAGTTTGGGAAAATCACGGTGGATTCAGCCTCTAACCAGCAGAGTTTGGGAAAATCAGGTGGATTCAGCCTCTAACCAGCAGAGTTTGGGAAAATCAGGGTGAATTCAGCCTCTAACCAGCAGAGTTTGGGGAAATCAGGGTGAATTCAGCCTCTAACCAGCAGAGTTTGGGGAAATCAGGGTGAATTCAGCCGCTAACCAGCAGAGTTTGGGGAAATAAGGTGGATTCAGCCTCTAACCAGCAGAGTTTGGGGAAATCAGGTAGATTCAGCCTCTAACCAGCAGAGTTTGGGAAAAACACGGTGGATTCAGCCTCTAACCAGCAGAGTTTGGAGGAATCAGGGTGGATTGAGACTCTAACAAGTAGAGTTTGGGAAAATCACGGTGGATTCCACCTCTATCCAGCAGAGTTTGGGGAAATCAGAGTGGAATGAGCCTCTAACCAGCAGAGTTTGGGGAAATCAGGTAGATTCAGCCTCTAACCAGCAGAGTTTGGGAAAATCACGGTGGATTGAGACTCTAACCAGCAGAGTTTGGGGAAATCAGAGTGGATTGAGCGTCTAACGAGCAGAATTTGGGGAAATCAGGTGGATTAAGCCTCTAACCAGCAGAGTTTGGGAAAATCACGGTGGATTCAGCCTCTAACCAGCAGAGTTTGGGGGAATCAGGGTGGATTGAGACTCTAACTAGCAGAGTTTGGGAAAATCACGGTGGATTCAGCTTCTAACCAGCAGAGTTTGGGGAAATCAGTTGGATTCAGCCTCTATCCAGTAGAGTTTGGGAAAATCACGGTGGATTCAGCCTCTAACCAGCAGAGTTTGGGGAATTCACGGTGGATTCAGCCTCTATCCAGCAGAGTTTGGGAAAATCACGGTGGATTTAGCCTCTAACCAGCAGATTTTGGGAAAATCACGGTGGATTCAGCCTCTAACCAGCAGAGTTTGGGGAACTCACGGTTGATTCAGCCTCTAACCAGCAGAGTTTGGGGGAATCAGGGTGAATTGATCCTCTAACTAGCAGAGTTTGGGAAAATCACGATGTATTCAGCCTTTAACCAGCAGAGTTTGGGGGAATCAGGGTGATGGAGCCTCTAACTAGCAGAGTTTAGGAAAATCACGGTGGATTCAGCCTCTAACCAGCAGAGTTTGGGGAAATCAGGTGGATTCAGCCACTAACCAGCAGCGTTTGGGAAAATCAGGGTGAATTGAGCCTCTAACGAGCAGAATTTGGGGAAATCAGGGTGGATTGAGACTTTAACCAGCAGTGTTTGGGTAAATCAGAGTGGATTGAGCCTCTAACCAGCAGAGTTTGGGGAAATAAGGTGGATTCAGCCTCTAACCAGCAGAGTTTGGGGAAATCAGGAGGATTCAGCCTCTAGCCAGCAGAGTTTGGGAAAAACACTGTGGATTCAGCCTCTAACCCGCAGCGTTTGGCGGAATCAAGATGGATTCAGCCTCTAACCAGCAGAGTTTGGGGAAATCAGTTGGATTCAGCCTCTAACCAGCAGAGTTTGGAGAAATCAGGTAGATTCAGCCTCTAACCAGCAGAGTTCAGGAAAATCACGGTGGATTGAGACTCTAACAAGCAAAGTTTGGGGAAATCAGGTGGATTCAGCCTCTAACCAGCAGAGTTTGGGGAAATCAGAGTAGATTGAGCCTCTAACGAGCAGAGTTTGTGGAAATCAGGTGGATTCAACCCCTAACCAGCAGAGTTTGGGGAAATCACGGTGGATTTATCCTCCAACCAGCAGAGTTTGGGGGAATCAGGTGGATTCAGCATCTAACCAGCAGAGTTTGGGGAAATCAGGGTGGATTAAGCCTCCAACCAGCAGAGTTTGGGGAATTCAGGGTGGATTCAGCCTCTAACCAGCAGAGTTTGGGGAACTTTCGGTGGATTCAGCCTCTAACCAGCAGAGTTTGGGGAAATCAGGGTAGATTGCGCCTCTAACTAGCAGAGTTTGAGAAAATCACGATGTATTCAGCCTCTAACCAGCAGAGTTTGGGTGAATCAGGTAGATTTAGCCTCTAACCAGCAGAGTTTGGGAAAATCACGGTGGATTCAGCCTCTAACCAGCAGAGTTTGGGGGAATCAGGGGGATTCAGCCTCTAACCAGCAGAGTTTGGGGGAATCAGAGTGGATTCAGCCTCTAACCAGCAGAGTTTGGGGAAATCAGGTGGATTCAGCCTCTAACCAGCAGAGTTTGGGGAAATCAGGTGGATTCAGCCTCTAACCAGCAGAGTTTGGGGGAATGAGGTGGATTGAGAATTTAACCAGTAGAGTTTGGGGGAATCAGAGTGGATTGAGCCTGTAACCAGCAGAGTTTGGGGAAATCAGGTGGATTCAGCCTCTAACCAGCAGAGTTTGGAGGAATCAGGTGGATTCAGCCGCTAACCAGCAGAGTTTGGGGAAATAAGGTGGATTCAGCCTCTAACCAGCAGAGTTTGGGGAAATCAGGAGGATTCAGCCTCTAGCCAGCAGAGTTTGGGAAAAACACTGTGGATTCAGCCTCTAACCCGCAGCGTTTGGGGGAATCAGGGTGGATTCAGCCTCTAACCAGCAGAGTTTGGGAAAATCAGGTAGATTCAGCCTCTAACCAGCAGAGTTTGGGGAAATCAGGTAGATTCAGCCTCTAACCAGCAGAGTTCAGGAAAATCACGGTGGATTGAGACTCTAACAAGCAAAGTTTGGGGAAATCAGGTGGATTCAGCCTCTAACCAGCAGAGTTTGGGGAAATCAGAGTAGATTGAGCCTCTAACGAGCAGAGTTTGTGAAAATCAGGTGGATTCAACCCCTAACCAGCAGAGTTTGGGGAAATCACGGTGGATTCAGCCTCTAACCAGCAGAGTTTGGGAAAAACACGGTGGATTCAGCCTCTAACCAGCAGAGTTTGGGAAAATCACGGTGGATTCCACCTCTATCCAGCAGAGTTTGGGGAAATCAGGGTGGATTCAGCCTCTAACCAGCAGAGTTTGGGGAAATCAGGTAGATTCAGCCTCTAACCAGCAGAGTTTGGGAAAATCACGGTGGATTGAGCCTCTAACCAGCAGAGTTTGGGGAAATCAGGGTGAATTCAGCCTCTAACCAGCAGAGTTTGGGGAAATCACAGTGGATTGAGCCTCTAACCAGCAGAGTTTGGGGAAATCAGAGTGGATTGAGCCTCTAACCAGCAGAGTTTGGGGAAATCAGGGTGAATTCAGCCTCTAACCAGCAGAGTTTGGGGAAATCAGGTGGATTCAGCCTCTATCCAGCAAAGTTTGGGGAAATCAGAGTGGATTGAGCCTCTAACCCGCAGCGTTTGGGGGAATCAGGGTGGATTCAGCGTCTAACCAGCAGAGTTTGGGAAAATCACGGTGGATTCAGCCTCTAACCAGCAGAGTTTGGGGAATCAGGGTGGATTGAGACTCTAACTAGCAGAGTTTGGGAAAATCACAGTGGATTCAGCCTCTAACCAGCAGAGTTTGGGGAAATCAGAGTGGATTGAGCCTCTAACCAGCAGAGTTTGGGGAAATCAGGTAGATTCAGCCTCTAACCCACAGAGTTTGGGGAAATCAGGTGGATTCAGCCTCTAACCAGCAGAGTTTGGGGGATTCAGGGTGGATTTAGCCTCTAACCAGCAGAGTTTGGGGAAATCAGGTAGATTCAGCCTCTAACCAGCAGAGTTTGGGAAAAACACGGTGGATTCAGCCTCTAACCAGCAGAGTTTGGAGGAATCAGGGTGGATTGAGACTCTAACAAGCAGAGTCTGGGAAAATCACGGCGGATTCCACCTCTATCCAGCAGAGTTTGGGGAAATTAGAGTGGATTGAGCCTCTAACCAGCAGAGTTTGGGGAAATCAGGTAGATTAAGCCTCTAACCAGCAGAGTTTGGGAAAATCACGGTGGATTGAGACTCTAACCAGCAGAGTTTGGGGAAATCAGGGTGAATTCAGCCTCTAACCAGCAGAGTTTGGGGAAATCAGGGTGGATTAAGCCTCTAACCTGCAGAGTTTGAGAAAATCAGGGGGATTCAGCCTCTAACCAGCAGAGTTTGGGGAAATCAGAGTGGATTGAGCCTCTAACGAGCAGAATTTGGGGAAATCAGGTGGATTCAGCCTCTAACCAGCAGAGTTTGGGGAATCAGGCTGGATTGAGACTCTAACTAGCAGAGTTTAGGAAAATCACGGTGGATTCAGCCTCTAACCAGCAGAGTTTGGGGAAATCAGAGTGGATTTAGCCTCTAACCAGCAGAATTTGGGGAAATCAGGTAGATTCAGCCTCTAACCCACAGAGTTTGGGGAAATCAGGTGGATTCAGCCTCTAACAAGCAGAGTTTGGGGGATTCAGGGTGGATTTAGCCTCTAACCAGCAGAGTTTGGGAAAATCACGGTGGATTCAGCCTCTAACAAGCAGAGTTTGGGGAATTCACGGTGGATTCAGTCTCTATCCAGCAGAGTTTGGGAAAATCACGGTGGATTTAGCCTCTTACCAGCAGATTTTGGGAAAATCACGGTGGATTCAGCCTCTAACCAGCAGAGTTTGGGGAACTCACGGTTGATTCAGCCTCTAACCAGCAGAGTTTGGGGAAATCAGGGTGAATTCAGCCTCTAACCAGCAGAGTTAGGGGAAATCAGGTGGATTCAGCCTCTAACCAGCAGAGTTTGGGGAAATCAGAGTGGATTGAGCCTCTAACGAGCAGAATTTGGGGAAATCAGGTGGATTCAGCCTCTAACCAGCAGAGTTTGGGAAAATCACGGTGGATTCAGCCTCTAACCAGCAGAGTTTGGGGAATCAGGCTGGATTGAGACTCTAACTAGCAGAGTTTGGGAAAATCATGGTGGAGTCAGCCTAGAACCAGCAGAGTTTGGGGAAATCAGAGTGGATTGATCCTCTAACCAGCAGAATTTGGGGAAATCAGGTAGATTCAGCCTCTAACCCACAGAGTTTGGGGAAATCAGGTGGATTCAGCCTCTAACCAGCAGAGTTTGGGGGAATCAGGGTGGATTTAGCCTCTAACCAGCAGAGTTTGGGGAAATCAGGTAGATTCAGCCTCTAACCAGCAGAGTTTGGGAAAAACACGGTGGATTCAGCCTCTAACCAGCAGAGTTTGGAGGAATCAGGGTGGATTGAGACTCTAACAAGCAGAGTTTGGGAAAATCACGGTGGATTCCACCTCTATCCAGCACAGTTTGGGGAAATCAGAGTGGATTGAGCCTCTAACCAGCAGAGTTTGGGGAAATCAGGTAGATTCAGCCTCTAACCAGCAGAGTTTGGGAAAATCACGGTGGATTGAGACTCTAACAAGCAGAGTTTGGGAAAATCACGGTGGATTCCGCCTCTATCCAGCAGAGTTTGGGAAAATCACGGTGGATTCAGCCTCTAACCAGCAGAGATTGGGGAAATCAGGTGGATTCAGCCTCTAAGTAGCAGAGTTTGGGGAAATCACGGTGGATTCAGCCTCTAACCAGCAGAGTTTGGGGAAATCAGGTGGATTCAGCCTCTAAGTAGCAGAGTTTGGGGAAATCAGGTGGATTTAACCTCTAACCAGCAGAGTTTTGGGAAAACCACGGTGGATTCAGCCTCTAACCAGCATAGTTTGGGGGAATCAGGGTGGATTCAGCCTGTAACCATTAGAGATTGGGAAAATAACGGTAGATTCAGCCTCTAACCAGCAGAGTTTGGGTAAATCACAGTGGATTCAGCCTCTAACCAGTAGAGTTTGGCGAAATCACAAAGGATTCAGACTCTAACCAGCAGAGTTTGGGGAAATCAAGGTGAATTCAGCCTCTAACCAGCAGAGTTTGGGGGAATCAGGGGGATTCAGCCTCTAACCAGCAGAGTTTGGGGAAATCAGAGTGGATTGAGCCTCTAACCAGCAGAGTTTGGGGAAATCAGAGTGGATTCAGCCTCTAACCAGCAGAGTTTGGGGGAATCAGGGGGATTAAGCCTCTAACCAGCAGAGTTTGGGGAAATCAGGTAGATTCAGCCTCTAACCAGCAGAGTTTGGGGGAATCAGAGTGGATTCAGCCTCTAACCAGCAGAGTTTGGGGAAATCAGGTGGATTCAGCATCTAAACAGCAGAGTTTGGGGAAATCAGAGTGGATTGAGCCTCTAACCAGCAGAGTTTGGGGAAATCAGAGTGGATTGAGCCTCTAACGAGCAGAGTTTGGGGAAATCAGGTGGATTCAGCCTCTAACCAGCAGAGTTTGGGGAAATCAGAGTGGATTGAGCCTCTAACGAGCAGAGTTTGGGGAATTCAGGTGGATTTAACCCCTAACCAGCAGAGTTTGGGGAAATCACGGTGGATTCATCCTCTAACCAGCAGAATTTGGGGAAATCAGGTGGATTCAGCCTCTACGTAGCAGAGTTTGGGGAAATCAGGTGGATTCAGCCTCTAGCCAGCAGAGTTTGGGGGAATCAGGGTGGATTCAGCCTGTAACCAGTAGAGTTTGGGGAAATCAGGGTGGATTAAGCCTCTAACCAGCAGAGTTTGGGGAAATCAGGGTGGATTAAGCCTCTAACCAGCAGAGTTTGGGAAAATAAGGGGGATTCAGCCGCTAACCAGCAGAGTTTGGGGAAATCACAGTGGATTCAGCCTCCAACCAGCAGAGTTTGGGGAAATCAGAGGGGATTTAGCCTCTAAACAGCAGAGTTTGGGGAAATCAGGGTGAATTCAGCCTCTAACCAGCAGAGTTTGGGGAAATCAGGTGGATTCAGCCTCTAACCAGCAGAGTTTGGGGAAATCAGAGTGGATTGAGCCTCTAATGAGCAGAATTTGGGGAAATCAGGTGGATTCAGCCTCTAACCAGCAGAGTTTGGGAAAATCACGGTGGATTCAGCCTCTAACCAGCAGAGTTTGGGGAAATCAGAGTGGAATGAGCCTCTAACCAGCACAATTTGGGGAAATCAGGTAGATTCAGCCTCTAACCCACAGAGTTTGGGGAAATCAGGTGGATTCAGCCTCTAACCAGCAGAGTTTGGGGGATTCAGGGTGGATTCAGCATCTAACCAGCAGAGTTTGGGGAAATCAGGTAGATTCAGCCTCTAACCAGCAGAGTTTGGGAAAAACACGGTGGATTCAGCCTCTAACCAGCAGAGTTTGGAGGAATCAGGGTGGATTCAGCCTCTAACCAGCAGAGTTTGGGGAAATCAGAGTGGATTGAGCCTCTAACGAGCAGAGTTTGGGGAAATCAGGTGGATTCAGCCTCTAACCAGCAGAGTTTGGGGAAATCAGTGTGGATTGAGCCTTTAACGAGCAGAGTTTGGGGAAATCAGGTGGATTTAACCCCTAACCAGCAGAGTTTGGGGAAATCAGGGTGGATTCAGCCTCTAACCAGCAGAGTTTGGGGAAATCAGGTGGAGTCAGCCTCTAACCAGCAGAGTTTGGGGGAATCAGGGTGGATTCAGCCTCTAACCAGCAGATTTTGGGAAAATCACGGCGGATTCAGCCTCTAACCAGCAGAGTTTCAGGAAATCAGGGTGGATTGAGCCTAGAATTATGAGAATTGTGCAACGCAGATGGTGGAGGAGTATGATTTGGAATTGTAGAGGTTGAGCGCAGACATGCCAATTCATGTTGGGGTGCTTGACGCTGGTGGGCACGAAAATGATGGGTCTATCCAGTGGCAGTTTATTTTGATGAAAGTCAGCCGGTCGGCACTCTCAGCTGACAGCCGGCTGCGCTTATCCGTGATGAAGCCACCGGCTGCGCTGAAGATCCTTTCAGATAGCACGTTGGCGGCAGGACAGGACAGCACCTCCAAGGCGTTTAGGGCAAGTTCAAGCCACAGGTCCAACTTCGACACCCAATACGTGTAGGGCGCAGAAGGATCGGAGAGGACAGGGCTGTGGTCGGACAGGTATTCCCGCAACATGCACCTATACTTTTCCCGCCTGGTGACACTAGGCCCCTTAGTGGCGGGGGTTTGGCGAGGGGGTGCCATTAACGTGTCCCAGAGCCTAGACAGTGTGCCCCTTGTGGGTGTGGACCGGACGGCACTTGTTCGCCTCATGGAGGAACTGTCCTCTCTGCCGCCAACGACACTTGATGGAAACATCTCCATCATGTTCTGCACCAATTGTTTGTGGCAATCATTAATGCGATTGGCCCTCCCCTCTACCGGAATAAAAGACGAGCTGTTATTTTTATACCGGGGGTCAAGGATTGCAAATATCCAATATTGGTTGCTCTCCGTTATTTTGACTACGCGCTTGTCACTTGAAAAGCACCCCAACATGAAGTCAGCCAAAACGCTGTGAAACGGACAGGTGTGTGGACCTACTCTCCTGCTGTGATGGTTCTGCTGCTATCCCTGACTCCTCAGTGTGATCTGCGTTATCCCTGATGGCAATGAGGGATTCTCGCATCACACACAAGAGCGGGATTGTTACGCTCACTAGTGCCTCTAACCAGCAGAGTTGGGGGAATCAGGTAGATTCAGCCTCTAACCAGCAGAATTGGGAAATCACAGTAGATTCAGACTCTAACAAGCAGAGTTTGGGAAAATCACGGTGGATTCCGCCTCTATCCAGCAGAGTTTGGGAAAATCACAGTGGATTGAGCCTCTAACCAGCAGAGTTTGGGGAAATCAGTGTAGTTCAGCCTCTAACCAGCAGAGTTTGGAAAATCACGGTGGATTCAGCCTCTAACCAGCAGAGTTTGGGGAAATCAGGTGGATTTAGCCTCTAAGTAGCAGAGTTTGGGGAAATCAGGTGGATTCAGCCTCTAACCAGCAGAGTTTGGGAAAATCAGGGTGACTTCAGCCTCTAACCAGCAGAGTTTGGGGAAATCAGGGTGAATTCAGCCTCTAACCAGCAGAGTTTGGAAAAATCAGGGTGAATTCAGCCGCTAACCAGCAGAGTTTGGGGAAATAAGGTGGATTGAGCCTCTAACCAGCAGAGTTTGGGGAAATCAGGAGGATTCAGCCTCTAGCCAGCAGATTTTGGGAAAAACACTGTGGATTGAGCCTCTAACCAGCAGAGTTTGGGGAAATCAGGTAGATTCAGCCTCTAACCAGCAGAGTTCAGGAAAATCACGGTGGATTGAGACTCTAACAAGCAAAGTTTGGGGAAATCAGGTGGATTCAGCCTCTAATCAGCAGAGTTTGGGGAAATCAGAGTAGATTGAGCCTCTAACGAGCAGAGTTTGTGGAAATCAGGTGGATTCAACCCCTAACCAGCAGAGTTTGGGGAAATCACGGTGGATTCAGCCTCTAACCAGCAGAGTTTGGGGAAATCAGGTGGATTCAGCATCTAACCAGCAGAGTTTGGGGAAATCAGGGTGGATTAAGCCTCCAACCAGCAGAGTTTGGGGAAATTAGGTGGATTCAGCCTCTAACCAGCAGAGTTTGGGGAACTCACGGTGGATTTAGCCTCTAACCAGCAGAGTTTGGGGAACTCACGGTGGATTCAGCCTCTAACCAGCAGAGTTTGGGGAACTCACGGTGGATTGAGCCTCTAACCAGCAGAGTTTGGGGAAATCAGGTGGATTCAGCCTTTAACCAGCAGAGTTTGGGGAACTCACGATGTATTCAGCCTCTAACCAGCAGAGTTTGGGTGAATCAGGGTGATTCAGCCTCTAACCAGCAGAGAATGGGAAAATCACGGTGGATTCAGCCTCTAACCCGCAGAGTTTGGGGGAAATCACAGTGGATTGAGCCTCTAACCAGCAGAGTTTGGGAAAATCAGGTAGATTCAGCCTCTAACCAGCAGAGTTTGGGAAAATCACGGTGGATTGAGACTCTAACAAGCAGAGTTTGGGAAAATCACGGTGGATTCCGCCTCTATCCAGCAGAGTTTGGGGAAATCAGAGTGGATTGAGCCTCTAACGAGCAGAGTTTGGGGAAATCAGGTGGATTCAGCCTCTAACCAGCAGAGTTTGGGGAAATCAGAGTGGATTGAGCCTCTAACAAGCAGAGTTTGGGGAAATCAGGTGGATTTAACCCCTAAACAGCAGAGTTTGGGGAAATCAGGGTGGATTCAGCCTCTAACCAGCAGAGTTTGGGGAAATCAGGTGGAGTCAGCCTCTAACCAGCAGAGTTTGGGGGAATCAGGGTGGATTCAGCCTCTAACCAGCAGAGTTTGGGAAAATCACGGCGGATTCAGCCTCTAACCAGCAGAGTTTGGGAAATCACGGTGGATTCAGCCTCTAACCCGCAGAGTTTGGGGGAATCAGGGTGGATTCAGCCTGTAACCAGTAGAGTTTGGGAAAATCACGGTGGATTCAGCCTCTAACCAGCAGAGTTTGGGGAAATAACAGTGGATTGAGCCTCTAACCAGCAGAGTTTGGGAAAATCAGGTAGATTCAGCCTCTAACCAGCAGAGTTTGGGAAAATCACGGCGGATTCAGCCTCTAACCAGCAGAGTTTCAGGAAATCAGGGTGGATTGAGCCTAGAAGAATGAGAATTGTGCAACGCAGATGGTGGAGGAGTATGAGTTGGAATTGTAGAGGTTGAGCGCAGACATGCCAATTCATGTTGGGGTGCTTGACGCTGGTGGGCACGTAAATGATGGGTCTATCCAGTGGCAGTTTATTTTGATGAAAGTCAGCCGGTCGGCACTCTCAGCTGACAGCCGGCTGCGCTTATCCGTGATGAAGCCACCGGCTGCGCTGAAGATCCTTTCAGATAGCACGTTGGCGGCAGGACAGGACAACACCTCCAAGGCGTTTAGGGCAAGTTCAAGTCACAGGTCCAACTTCGACACCCAATACGTGTAGGGCGCAGAAGGATCGGAGAGGACAGGGCTGTGGTCGGACAGGTATTCCCGCAACATGCACCTATACTTTTCCCGCCTGGTGACACTAGGCCCCTTAGTGGCGGGGGTTTGGCGAGGGGGGTGCCATTAACGTGTCCCAGAGCCTAGACAGTGTGCCCCTTGTGGGTGTGGACCGGACTGCACTTGTTCGCCTCATGGAGGAACTGTCCTCTCTGCCGCCAACGACACTTGATGGAAACATCTCCATCATGTTCTGCACCAATTGTTTGTGGCAATCATTAATGCGATTGGCCCTCCCCTCTACCGGAATAAAAGACGAGCTGTTATTTTTATACCGGGGGTCAAGGATTGCAAATATCCAGTATTGGTTGCTCTCCGTTATTTTGACTACGCGCTTGTCATTTGAAAAGCACCCCAACATGAAGTAAGCCAAAACGCTGTGAAACGGACAGGTGTGTGGACCTACTCTCCTGCTGTGACGGTTCTGCTGCTATCCCTGACTCCTCAGTGTGATCTGCGTTATCCCTGATGGCAATGAGGGATTCTCGCATCACACACAAGAGCGGGATTGTTACGCTCACTAGTGCCTCTAACCAGCAGAGTTTGGGGGAATCAGGTAGATTCAGCCTCTAACCAGCAGAGTTTGGGAAAATCACAGTAGATTCAGACTCTAACAAGCAGAGTTTGGGAAAATCACGGTGGATTCCGCCTCTATCCAGCAGAGTTTGGGAAAATCACAGTGGATTGAGCCTCTAACCAGCAGAGTTTGGGGAAATCAGGTAGTTCAGCCTCTAACCAGCAGAGTTTGGGAAAATCACGGTGGATTCAGCCTCTAACAAGCAGAGTTTGGGGAAATCAGGTGGATTTAGCCTCTAAGTAGCAGAGTTTGGGGAAATCAGGTGGATTCAGCCTCTAACCAGCAGAGTTTGGGAAAATCAGGGTGAATTCAGCCTCTAACCAGCAGAGTTTGGGGAAATCAGGGTGAATTCAGCCTCTAACCAGCAGAGTTTGGGGAAATCAGGGTGAATTTAGCCGCTAACCAGCAGAGTTTGGGGAAATAAGGTGGATTCAGCCTCTAACCGGCAGAGTTTGGGGAAATCAGGAGGATTCAGCCTCTAGCCAGCAGAGTTTGGGAAAAACACTGTGGATTCAGCCTCTAACCCGCAGCGTTTGGGGGAATCAGGGTGGATTCAGCCTCTAACCAGCAGAGTTAGGGAAAATCAGGTAGATTCAGCCTCTAACCAGCAGAGTTTGGGGAAATCAGGTAGATTCAGCCTCTAACCAGCAGAGTTCAGGAAAATCACGGTGGATTGAGACTCTAACAAGCAAAGTTTGGGGAAATCAGGTGGATTCAGCCTCTAACCAGCAGAGTTTGGGGAAATCAGAGTAGATTGAGCCTCTAACGAGCAGAGTTTGTGGAAATCAGGTGGATTCAAACCCTAACCAGCAGAGTTTGGGAAATCACGGTGGATTCAGCCTCTAACCAGCAGAGTTTGGGGAAATCAGGTGGATTCAGCATCTAACCAGCAGAGTTTGGGGAAATCAGGGTGGATTAAGCCTCCAACCAGCAGAGTTTGGGGAAATTAGGTGGATTCAGCCTCTAACCAGCAGAGTTTGGGGAACTCACGGTGGATTCAGCCTCTAACCAGCAGAGTTTGGGGGAATCAGGGTGGATTGAGCCTCTAACTAGCAGAGTTTGGGAAAATCACGGTGGATTTAGCCTCTAACCAGCAGAGTTTGGGGGAATCAGGGTGATTCAGCCTCTAACCAGCAGAGTTTGGGGGAATCAGAGTGGATTGAGCCTCTAACCAGCAGAGTTTGGGGAAATCAGGTGGATTCAGCCTTTAACCAGCAGAGTTTGGGGAACTCACGGTGGATTCAGCCTCTAACCAGCAGAGTTTGGGGGAATCAGGGTGGATTGAGCCTCTAACTAGCAGAGTTTGGTAAAATCACGATGTATTCAGCCTCTAACCAGCAGAGTTTGGGTGAATCAGGGTATTCAGCCTCTAACCAGCAGAGTTTGGGAAAATCACGGTGGATACAGCCTCTAACCCGCAGAGTTTGGGGGAATCAGGGTGGATTCAGCCTGTAACCAGTAGAGTTTGGGAAAATCACGGTGGATTCAGCCTCTAAACAGCAGAGTTTGGGGAAATCACAGTGGATTGAGCCTCTAACCAGCAGAGTTTGGGAAAAATAGGTAGATTCAGCCTCTAACCAGCAGAGTTTGGGAAAATCACGATGGATTGAGACTCTAACAAGCAGAGTTTGGGAAAATCACGGTGGATTCCGCCTCTATCCAGCAGAGTTTGGGGAAATCAGAGTGGATTGAGCCTCTAACCAGCAGAGTTTGGGGAAATCAGAGTGGATTGAGCCTCTAACGAGCAGAGTTTGGGGAAATCAGGTGGATTCAGCCTCTAACCAGCAGAGTTTGGGGAAATCAGAGTGGATTGAGCCTCTAACGAGCAGAGTTTGGGGAAATCAGGTGGATTTAACCCCTAACCAGCAGAGTTTGGGGAAATCAGGGTGGATTCAGCCTCTAACCAGCAGAGTTTGGGGAAATCAGGTGGAGTCAGCCTCTAACCAGCAGAGTTTGGGGGAATCAGGGTGGATTCAGCCTCTAACCAGCAGAGTTTGGGGAAATCAGGTGGATTCAGCCTCTAAGTAGCAGAGTTTGGGGAAATCAGGTGGATTCAGCCTCTAACCAGCAGAGTTTTGGGAAAACCACGGTGGATTCAGCCTCTAACCAGCATAGTTTGGGGGAATCAGGGTGGATTCAGCCTGTAACCATTAGAGATTGGGAAAATAACGGTAGATTCAGCCTCTAACCAACAGAGTTTGGGTAAATCACAGTGGATTCAGCCTCTAACCAGCAGAGTTTGGGGAAATCAGGGTGGATTAAGCCTCCAACCAGCAGAGTTTGGGGAAATTAGGTGGATTCAGCCTCTAACCAGCAGAGTTTGGGGAACTCACGGTGGATTCAGCCTCTAACCAGCAGAGTTTGGGGGAATCAGGGTGGATTGAGCCTCTAACTAGCAGAGTTTGGGAAAATCACGGTGGATTTAGCCTCTAACCAGCAGAGTTTGGGGGAATCAGGGTGATTCAGCCTCTAACCCGCAGAGTTTGGGGGAATCAGGGTGGATTCAGCCTGTAACCAGTAGAGTTTGGGAAAATCACGGTGGATTCAGCCTCTAACCAGCAGAGTTTGGGGAAATCACAGTGGATTGAGCCTCTAACCAGCAGAGTTTGGGAAAATCAGGTAGATTCAGCCTCTAACCAGCAGAGTTTGGGAAAATCATGGTGGATTGAGACTCTAACAAGCAGAGTTTGGGAAAATCACGGTGGATTCCGCC
Source organism: Leptodactylus fuscus (assembly GCF_031893055.1). NCBI lineage: Eukaryota > Metazoa > Chordata > Amphibia > Anura > Leptodactylidae > Leptodactylus > Leptodactylus fuscus. The sequence goes on along the minus strand of NC_134265.1, from coordinate 221,402,763 downwards.
TCTATCCAGCAGAGTTTGGGGAAATCAGAGTGGATTGAGCCTCTAACCAGCAGAGTTTGGGGAAATCAGAGTGGATTGAGCCTCTAACGAGCAGAGTTTGGGGAAATCAGGTGGATTCAGCCTCTAACCAGCAGAGTTTGGGGAAATCAGAGTGGATTGAGCCTCTAACGAGCAGAGTTTGGGGAAATCAGGTGGATTTAACCCCTAACCAGCAGAGTTTGGGGAAATCAGGGTGGATTCAGCCTCTAACCAGCAGAGTTTGGGGAAATCAGGTGGAGTCAGCCTCTAACCAGCAGAGTTTGGGGGAATCAGGGTGGATTCAGCCTCTAACCAGCAGAGTTTGGGAAAATCACGGCGGATTCAGCCTCTAACCAGCAGAGTTTCAGGAAATCAGGGTGGATTGAGCCTAGAAGAATGAGAATTGTGCAACGCAGATGGAGGAGTACGAGTTGGAATTGTAGAGGTTGAGCGCAGACATGCCAATTCATGTTGGGGTGCTTGACGCTGGTGGGCACGAAAACGATGGGTCTATCCAGTGGCAGTTTATTTTGATGAAAGTCAGCCGGTCGGCACTCTCAGCTGACAGCCGGCTGCGCTTATCCGTGATGAAGCCACCGGCTGCGCTGAAGATCCTTTCAGATAGCACGTTGGCGGCAGGACAGGACAGCACCTCCAAGGCGTTTAGGGCAAGTTCAAGCCACAGGTCCAACTTCGACACCCAATACGTGTAGGGCGCAGAAGGATCGGAGAGGACAGGGCTGTGGTCGGACAGGTATTCCCGCAACATGCACCTATACTTTTCCCGCCTGGTGACACTAGGCCCCTTAGTGGCGGGGGTTTGGCGAGGGGGTGCCATTAACGTGTCCCAGAGCCTAGATAGTGTGCCCCTTGTGGGTGTGGACCGGACGGCACTTGTTCGCCTCATGGAGGAACTGTCCTCTCTGCCGCCAACGACACTTGATGGAAACATCTCCATCATGTTCTGCACCAATTGTTTGTGGCAATCATTAATGCGATTGGCCCTCCCCTCTACCGGAATAAAAGACGAGCTGTTATTTTTATACCGGGGGTCAAGGATTGCAAATATCCAGTCTTGGTTGCTCTCCGTTATTTTGACTACGCGCTTGTCACTTGAAAAGCACCCCAACATGAAGTCAGCCAAAACGCTGTGAAACGGACAGGTGTGTGGACCTACTCTCCTGCTGTGACGGTTCTGCTGCTATCCCTGACTCCTCAGTGTGATCTGCGTTATCCCTGATGGCAATGAGGGATTCTCGCATCACACACAAGAGCGGGATTGTTACGCTCACTAGTGCGTCGTCACAGCTGACCCTCTTGGTGGACTCCTCAAACACCCGTAGGATTTCACATAGGTCTCCCATCCATGGCCACTCATGGTTGAGAAACTGAGGGAGCTGACTTTGTGGCACCCTAGGGTTTTGGAGATGGTACTCCATCAAAGGTCTCTGCTTCTCAACCACTCTGCTCAACATATGATATGTTGAGTTCCAGCGTGTGGGGACGTCGCACAACAGCCGGTGTTCGGGCAGATGTAGGCGTTGCTGGAGTGTTTTGAGGCTAGCAGCGTCTACTGTAGACTTGCGAAAGTGGGCGCACAAGCGGGCACCACTAGGTTAAAGACGTGGGCCAGGCATGGAACATGTTGGAGGCTGGCAAGCTCCAGAGCTGCTACCAGGTTCCTGCCATTATCAAACACGACCATGCCTGGGCCCAGGTGCAGCGGCTCAAACCATATTGCCGTCTCATCGAGGAGGGCATCCCTCACCTCGGAGGCAGTGTGCTGTCTGTCCCCCAAGCTGATGAGCTTCAGCACAGCCTGCTGACGTCTATCCACGCCACTGCTGCAACATTTCCAGCTCGTAGCTGGGGTCAATTTAACGGCGGCGGAGGAGGAGGGTGTTGTTTCAGAGTCCCTGCCAGGAATGATTGGCGGGGAGACGAGGTACACCGGCCCAGTTTGTGACCCAGTCCCAGCCTCAACTACATTCACGCAGTGTGCAGTCAGTGAAATGTAGCGTCCCTGTCCGCATGCTCTTGTCCACGTGTCGGTGGTCAAGTGGACCTTTGCGCAAAGCACGGAACTTAGGGCCCGCCTGATGTTGCGTGACGCGTTCTGATGCAAAGCGGGGACGGCACAGCGGGAGAAGTAGTGACAGCTAGGGACGGCATAGCGAGGTGTCGCACTTGCCATCAGGTCACGGAAGGCCAGAGTTTTACATCTCCTGGGCCAGGAGTTTGGAGATGTGCGTGTTTAAGGCTTGTGCATGTGGGTGGGTAGCGCTGTACTTTTATCTGCAATCAAATGTCTGAGAGATGGTGGGTTGCTGGGAGGAGGCGCATGATGGTGCAGGAGAAGGAGCTGAGACAGGAACAGGGGAGGATGAGGGAGAAGTCCCCAAAGTGGTGGAGCCAGATGTTGTGGTGTCCTGGCTGGTGCTCTGGACTGCAGCGTCAGCACTGGCAACAGTGGGAGAGGCAGTGGCGGCAACGCCGGACGACGATTGCCCTGCGTTTGCTCTCTCCCATTGAGTTCAGTGCTTGCATTCCAAATGACGGCGCATGGAAGTGGTCGAAAGGTTGCTCTTTTCAGAGCCCCTACTCAGCTTCGAGTGGCAAATTGTGCAAATCGCATTATATTTGTCCTCCGCGCATTCCTTGAAAAATCTCCACACCATCGAGGAACGTGCCCTCGATGGGGGAGTTTTTTCTGGGCTGGCTATGATAGGGAACATCTTGGGCCATTCTGGGTGTGGCCTGGCTTCGGCGAAGCAGCTAACCTCTGCCTCTGCCTCTAGCTACCCTCTTTGGTGCTGCACCTCCCTCCACATCGTCACTGCTTTACCCGCTTGACATCCCCCCTGTCCAGGTCGGGTCAGTGTCCTTGTCGTCCATCACCTCCTCTTCCAATTCTTCTCTCGCCACCTCCTCCTCCTGCACACCCTTGCACATGGCAACAGGCTGCTCTGATGGCAACTGTGTCTTGTCATTGTCACTGAGGGTGGGTTGCTGGTGAACCGCCACAAAATCAAAAGGAGATGGAGGAAGCTCCAGTGTTTGGGCATGTGGTGCACAAATCAAGAAAAAATATTTTAGAGCTCGCCCAATTTATCTATGTCTAGGCAGCGGTCTTGTTCATTCTTCAGGGTGCACGGCACATCACGGACAAAGGATGTCTTGAATGCAGAAATGGAAAAAAAAAAAAAAAAAAAGCCGGCAACTCATCCGAAGGGAAAGTACAATAAAATTTAACTTTTAATAATAAATCATAAAATTAACAAAAGAGGGAACAAAAAATAAACAAAAACAGAAAAAATCCCCCTAAGAAAACGCCTACACGTTTCAGAACATGACGTTCTTTTTTCAAGGCATGTGTAACAATCATTGACTTCACCCTTTATATAGTGTGGCTTCCCCAAGCCTAAGGTACCAGTTCCGGTTAATCAATACTAAATGAATACAGATGAGGTTTCCCACTTTCGAATAACACCCTTTGTCCTACAGCACATTTGTTAATAAACTTTTCTTCATATATTCACATACAAGAATATGATCCAATTTGTATTGAAAAGTTACATAAAACATGTATTTGATGACATAGAAATATAATGTTAAATGTTATCACACATATATTCAACAAGATGACGCATGGTCAACGGTACAACAACAACCTCCAAGCTGCTCCATTCAAAATGGGACAGCATAGATGATATTAAAGAGTGATATATAACTCACTATATGTTACCATGTCAGATCGTTATAGATGAAGATTTATACATTTCTAGTTGAAAAAAATAATAAGCGCTCTAATTTGCATGACTCGTTCTACCCAATCAGGGAATGACAAAACAAGTCATTCATGAAGTCCAGTAGTGGACCCCCATGTGACCTACATTCGACAAACCAGCACCTAACACTCAAACACGAAAGGAATGGTGTCCCGGACATCAAAAAAATGGGTGCGATATGACCTCTATATTGGCCACTTCATACTCTGTAATATGTCTTCCAATTTTATCTAGATGTTCCACATATTATTAGATAAAAAATAAAATATAATAAATAACAATTTGGAACACAGATAGAGCTTCATTAGTATATTATGACAGGTCACATGACTGGTTGTACCCAATCAAAAAGTCATGACTTAAGTTGTTTATAGAGTTCAACAGTAGAACTTCATTCAATTTGCTGTGGATTGCTGCTATTTTTCAGGACCCCCCAAAATTCAAGGCTTTTTTCGGCTCTATATGAACTAGTCACTGCTGTGGATTCCGGCTATTCTGTGTGCGGACAGCCAAAAATGAAAGCTGTTTCTCCGCTATATATGAAGTTGTAACTGTTCTGTATCCCTGTTTTCCACCATCTGGGGAAAGCTGGACTGATGTCCCTACAGTGTATAGCTCTGAGAAGAGCTGTTGCTTTTCTTCTTTAGTTCTTACCTGCCTATCTGAAGCTAATCGCTATCTAGCCCTCAGCAGATGTCTATCTCTCCCTGTCTCTCACCGGCAAATGACGAATATTGGGCTGGACTATTCTTATAAATGGGAGGTCACCTGATTTCGGCAGCCAATGGGTTTTTTCCATTTTTTTTCACTGCCTCCGTTGTCGTAGTTCCTGTCCCACTTCCCCTGCACAGTTATTGGTGCTAAAAACGCACCAGGGAAAGTGATACGAATTTTAATGCGTATGCAGCCTGGTATTCGATTGTGAACGAATACATCGAACGCCATGATATTCGATCGCATACCTATGCGATCGAACGGTGTTCGCTCATCTCTAGAGATGAGCGAACACTAAAATGTTCGGGGTTCGAAATCCGATTCGAACAGCCGCACACTGTTCGACTGTTCGAACGGGTTTCGAACCCCATTATAGTCTATGGGGGGAAATGCTCGTTTCAGGGGTACGCAACATTCGATCAAATTCTACTTACCAAGTCCATGAGTGAGGGTCGTGTAACACTCGGGAGGGCCAGGGCTGGTATCACGGGTAATATATCAGATGTGGCCGGCTTTTAGGGGGTCCCTGGGTCCCCAATGTGCACAAAATCTCCTTTTTGATGTCCCCGACTACCCATCCCCACTCTGATATCTGACAAAGGACAAAGTAATACAAATGTACATATGGAGTAATCCTTCACATACAATACAGCGATCTTTGTAGGTAGTGCCCAATTGAGCAGGTGATGGTGCTTGGAGCAGTAATGCTTTGGATAGTTTAACTAGTAGTTGCTTGGGCAGTTAAACTTGTATATACTTGTAAAGATGGCCTGTATCCAGGGGGTTAGTCCTCAACAAACTGGGTACACGTATGTAGAAGAGGAACTAGAATGTGCCAGCAGCGGGAGACCCTCAATTTCTGCCAGACTAGCTATGGGCTTCTTAAATATAGATTTGTCCCAAAGACTTACTTGAATAGAGAGATACGTGTGAGGTCCCAGATGTATGGATAGGCAGGTCCGTAAGCTTTAATGCTTGTAAGCTTGGAGCTTCAGAGGAAAACACTCTCTGAGGAGAATCTTGAGTACAGAGGAAGAGACATCTCTGCTTGCAGTGCTCTGAGGGTTGGCTGCCATTTTCAGCTTTCCATGTGTCTGTGTCTACATGTCTTGTCTACCGCTAGCTCCACACAAAGAACTCAGACAAAAGGTCCCCAACCCCCCCTAGAGGGGGCTGTAACTCCTCCTCCTCCAGGCCAGTCAAGGGAGCTTGATTGGTCCTGAAGGTCACCTGATTATACTGGACACCCCTTTACACTGGCAACTCAAATTACAATGGCAAAGTATAGGCAGGAGTAGTTCACAAAAACATCCACAAGATGGCGCATTAATAGACTCCCTGGGGGGGCGGAGCCTGACCGTCAAACGAGATGGCCGCTTGATCTGTAGCTCAGCCACTCGTACGCCCGAACTTCACCCCTTTACTACAGCTATATCGAGCGAACATGGTCAAGACTGGCGGCAATCGATCGGGGGGATCCTCGGGTACCCCCCCGGACACATTCTTCACAGTCTGGAATGCAGCAATACCTGCGAAAGAAAGATCCCCGTTCCCCTCAACTTACCTCCAAGATGGCGCCGGAAGAGGGAGATAGCAGCGCTGAGGAAATGGCGCTGGAATCTGATGTGGAGAGTCAGTCGCATGATAGAGGTCAGACCACTGTTATTACTCAAAACTTTCTGCGTAAAGCCTTGTCTCAGGCCATCGCCCCGGTACTGGCCGAAATTGCAGAGCGCCGAGCCGACTTGAAGGCTATGGATAAGAGAGTCGAAAAGCTTGAAACTATCCAAAGAGAAATAGTTCACTCTGCGTCCTCTATGTCGTCCCAGCTGGAGACGCAGGCGGACTTCATTAACAAAAGCTTTCTACAATTGGAGGATTTGGAAAATCGCAATCGTAGACGCAATGTGAGAATACGGGGCATCCCAGAGTCGTATGAGTCGGACTCCCTACCAGGTACAGCCTGTAAGATTTTTGAGATGTTATTGGGGCCTGATAGACTTACCGTAGCAGCCATTGAAAGGATCCATAGAGCGATACGCCCCAGACCAGGGCCTGAGGACCCACCTCGCGATGTTATATGTGCCCTGCTCTCTTCAGCCGACACTACGGCTATTCTTCAGGCAGCTAGAGACTCCTCAGCGCTAGATCTAGAGGGGGCAAAAATACAGATTTTTCAAGACCTTTCTCCGTCTACGCTACAGAAACGTAGAGCAATGAAACCCCTACTGGATGCCTTGAAGACCCGCAAGATCCCATATTCATGGCTTTTCCCCTTTGGCCTGTCTATTCTTCATAACGGACGGCGATTTAATGTATACTCACCTGCAGACCTCCCAGGTGCATGGGCGACTATTGGTGCTGCACCAGTGGACATCCCTTCCTGGCTCCCGATACCACTGGATTCTCGGGATGAAAGAGAGACTACCTCCCTGTTGCTTTCTCCTCGAGCCCGGAGCCGACTCCGCTCCCCTAGAGCTCCCAAAGGAACTCCTCGCCGACGTGAACTGGTTCTCCGTGACGAGTAATCACTCGTTTATGGACCTGTGCTGTCCCCGGAGGACTTTACTCTTTACTGGATCGTGAGATATTTCTAAATTGCTACTTGAGGAATACCTGTCGTACCTCGTATGCTATAACGGAGATTTTGGTTAAGATGTTTTATACAGTTTGTTATTTGGGCTTGTACCATTTCCCCCCTTCAGATCAGATGGGACGTGTATTGTGTGCACTTCTAATTGAGGAGACGCCTACTTGGACAAATGCTTCTAGTCTTTTTGAGTTAGAAATATGCTGGTAATGGACTAGTTCTTTCAGTTCTAAACCGTACTTCTCATATTGTTAGTCTATGTTGCTTTGCCCCGCCCCTTTTTCCGCTCTTTGTCTACTCCCCTGACTTCTCCCTCTTATGGTTACTCTTGCCCCGTACTCCCCCACTCGCCGCGCCCTCCTACAGCACCACGCCTCCTCCCTTCCAATTCCCTTGCCTCCCCCCCACCTCCCCTTTTCTCCCCCTTCTTCTTCCCATACTCCCGTGCGCCCCCAGGTTTACGCGTTAGTACGCTAGATTCTGATTAAGCTACTTCCGGTCCCCTCTCTTGGACTTCTTCCTGGGCGCGTGAGGTGGATTGTATTTATATATGTTCACATTGACCGAATGCTTGTTATTCTCTACTGCGCATTGGCAACAATGCTTCCACGAGAGTGTCTCTTGGCACCTGAGGTGGATGCGACTCCCACCCTCCGATACTGTATGTGATGCTCCCTATTCTTTTACTCTCCCTTTCTCCATCTTTTCTCCCTGCCTTTGTCTGTTCGTTATTTGCTGGCTTGTTTGTTTGTTAGGTTCCAGCTGTGTGACTTGTTTTTGTTAGTTTTTCTGCCTGTCCTTTGACCTGGTTCTTTTTTGCTAGTACTGGTAGGGGGGTGGAGGAGGGCTCCCAATTGATCAGGCTTTTCTTCACCCGTTCCCTACCGCTTTGCTAGACATAGAAGTATTCTTGTTAACTTTTTACCTGCTTTAGTTGGTCTGGTTTGGTGCGGTGGACGCACAGATTCTATCCACCGTACTTTTGTGAGCTGCACTGATTGACTGACTTCCCCTTTTTCCTCGTTCCTTTGTCCTTCCCTCCCCCCCTCCCCGCATATCTGACCTACCCTGTGTGTCTACTCTACCCTTGCCTGATTTATCTTCTCTCTATCTTGTCTGAATTCTTGAACTTGATCTTGCCTTCTTCTGCGTGCTTCACCTCCTCTATCTCCTTTATCTCTTGCTCTGTTTTCTTTGGTTTTACTCCCCTTTTTCTCTCTCTAGCTGTTAGAATATCCGAGATTACCACGCTGCCATGGCAACCACGATGTGTTTTTCACTGAATACAAAACGCCTAAACTCCCCGAATAAGCGTAACGGTTTGTTTCACATGCTTCGACGTAGGAAAGCTAACTTGGTCTTTCTTCAAGAGACCCATTTTAAAGATGGTAAAATCCCCTATATCCCCAAGAGGCAGTTCCCTCAACATTTTCATAGCACCCATCCCTCTTCTGCCTCCAAAGGAGCTTCACTGCTTATCCATCATTCCATACCGCTATATTTTTGTAAAAGGAACGGTGGCCTCAGTTATGTACACCTTTGCTTCTGTATATGCCCCCAACCAGGGCCAGGTCCCTTGGATCTTAGATATGTTACGAACTCTAAAACTATTTGCGGAGGGACATCTCATTTTGGGGGGAGACCTCAATATCACTTTTGATTATGCCCTGGACTCTACGGCTCGTAGACCCACCCAAAGCCAAAGGTCAATCGGCAGGCTTATGTCCTCTTTGCAGGATCTGCAATTGCTAGATGTTTGGTGGACTTTGCACCCATCAGCTAAAGACTTTACCTTCTTTTCTAATACTGCCCGGACCTATCATAGGTTAGACTACTTTCTAGTATCCCGCACCCTTCTCTCTAATGTCTTGGATTCCGCTATTGGTAATATTGATTTTTCAGACCATGCCCCTGTCTCACTGCAAATTCTCCTCCAAAATGTCCCGAGACCTCAGTGGTCATGGAAATTAAATGAGTCATTACTAGATTCCGAAATAGACGCTGAATGGATTGGAGATAAATTAAAAGAGTACTTTGCAATACATTCAGCTTCTTCTTGTAGTTTACCCATTGTCTGGGAGGCTCACAAGTCTTATGTCAGAGGTTATTTTATATCCCTAGCCACGCGAGTAAAGAAAGACACCCGAAAACGCCTTGATGAGATATTGTTACGTATAGCTCAGATTGAAAAATTGCACAAGCGCTCCCTGACGGACGCAGCCCATGATGAGTTAGTATCCTTGAGGGACCAACTTAAAGATTATCTTAATCGCCAATCTGCTAAACAACACCTTCACTATCGGAAATGACTTTATGCGCATGGAGATAAGGGGAGTCGTATTATGACCAACCTTTTGAAAAAGGAAAGGAAAAAGCTTTTTATATCCTCTATTCGTACTCACAAGGGCCCCTTAGCAACTGCCACACTCGATATAACTAAAGAATTTCTTTCTTTTTATTCTAGTCTTTATAACCTGGATACTGCCCTATCTAAGGAGGAGAAGCGATCCAAAATTGAGAAATTCCTTGGAGAATCCTTATTGGCCCCTATCTCGCAGGAGGAAATTCTAGACACGTTGGATAGTTTCCAAATGGGTAAGAGCCCAGGTCCAGATGGCCTCCCCCTCCGTTACTTTAAACAATTTAAGGAGATCCTTTGCCCTCACCTCACCTCTTGGTGCAATGCCCTTCTATCGGGTGCTCAACTCCCCCCACAAGCACAAGAGGCCCATATTACATTAATACACAAAGAGGGTAAAGATTCCTCTGATTGTGGTAGCTACCGACCCATCTCTTTGTTAAATCTAGACATTAAGTTATGGGCAAAATTGCTCTCTAGACGACTACAATCATTTATCCCTGGCCTGGTCAGAGATGAACAATCCGGATTTGTAATGGGTCGAGAGGGTCGCCACAATATGATGAAGCTTTTACCTGCTATACATGTAGCTCGGATCACGAAACACCTCCTGGTCTTGCTTAGTGTTGACGCAGAAAAAGCGTTCGACAGGGTTGATTGGTCTTTCTTGCGTCTTGCGCTGATAAAATTTGGCTTCCCACAACGGTTTATATCCGCTATCTTCTCTCTGTACGATTGCCCGTCCGCTCGTCTCCGAGTTAATGGCACGCTATCTGATAGTTTCGTAATTTCTAACGGGACGAGACAGGGGTGCCCCCTTTCCCCAACCCTCTTTATCCTTTTTATTGAAACCCTCCTTCAGGCAGTGCGCCAGGATGATAGGATCAAGGGAGTGCGGGTACAGGAAGATGATCTACATGTTACTGCTTTTGCAGACGACCTTTTGTTTCTTATAACCAATCCTGAAGACGGTCTACCCGCTCTTTGTGATAAATTATTCGAATTTGGCAAACTTTCAGGTTACAAGACCAACTTCTCGAAGTCAGAAGTTTTAAATATTACTTTGTCGAAGCCTATGGTTAATATCCTACGTACCCGTACCTCCTTCTCCTGGGCGTCCTCGGAAATCAAATACTTAGGTATTTCTTTGACATCTGACCCTACGGCCCTTTTTAGTAGGAACTTCCCTCCTTTACTAGATGATCTTAAAAGATCCCTCTCTTCCTATGCGACACTACCAGTTTCCTGGTTTGGCCGCAAGGCTATTATTCAGACCTATCTCCTCCCAAAAGTATTATATAAACTAATGATGCTACCGATCCTAATCCCAAAGTCGTTTTTTGTCTCACTTCGTCAAATCTTCTCTAAGTTCATTTGGCGCAATAAACCTCCTCGACCACCATGGTCGTTACTCACACGACGTAAGTCGGAAGGGGGATTGGGCCTCCCTAATCTCTTTAACTACTACCGGGCGTCATTGCTTAGCTGGTGGACAGAGCTGGCTACTCCGTTGCATTCCCCGATACATTCATCTCAAATTCTCTCTAATCATTATGGCTCTACTTTTTTGCGTCACCTATGGATACCAGCGCTAAGTATGACGCTGGGTTCACACCTGCGTCTGGGGTCTCCGTTCTGTGGTTTCCGTCTTCTGCATGCCAGAAGACGGAAACCACAGACCGGGTCCGGCCGTGCGCAGCGGTGAGCGTTTTGCGCTCTCCGCCGCGAAACCGGATTTTTTTATCCGGACACAGAGTACTGCATGTCCGACTCTGTGTCCGGATTATAAAACCTGGTTTCGCGGCGGAGAGCGCAAAACGCTCACTGCCGCGCACGGGCGGACAGCTTTCTCACCCATTCAAATGAATGGGTGAGAAAGTCTCCAGCAGGCTTCCGTCTCCTGCATCTGTTTTATGCAGGAAACGGAAACCTGCAATAAGGACCGACGACGCAGATGTGAACGAGCCCTTAGACGAACTTCTCAAGACCCGTTTTTGGACAGTGCCCCTTATGTATGGTCCACATGCGGCTCACAATTAGCACCCCAACCTTCCCCTTTATTACCACTGGGTTTTCTTCCAGACTTAGTGGGGGTGGATGCGCACGCTTACCGATCCATTTGGGCCCGATTGAACCATTTGTCATTGAGAGATATCTCTACTGAGGCCGGCCTACTTCCGTTAGAAGATATATTGGCTAGGGTTCCTGACCTGTCCATCTCTTTCCTACATAAACGGCATTTATCCCACGTTTTACATAAGGTTCGTGACTCTCTCCCATTTCGCTATGATCTTACCCCTTTCGAGAAGGCGCTATCTTCCAGTACTAAGATGCTTAGGAAAGTTTCCCATTTATTGCACTTGCATATCTCTCCTCCCTCCACGTACAAACCGGCATATTTGTCATCATGGGAAAGAGAACTTGATCTGTCTCTGTCTCCGGAGGAGGTTAGTTCTGTACTATCTAATTCTCATGGTACCTCGCCATGTGTCCGTATCCAAGAAAACCAATTTAAGCTACTGGCGCGTTGGTACCGAACGCCTGACTGGCTCCGCCAGCGAGGTCTTACCACCACAGATATGTGCTGGAGGTGCAACTTGGAGAGAGGTACCTATAAACATCTCTGGTGGGACTGCTCTCTAATGAAACCATTTTGGGCTGCTGTTCAGACTTCCCTTCGATTAGTTTCTTGCAGATCGTTCACAATAACCCCACAGATTGTGTTTCTGAATCTCCCCTCCCCAGGCTATAATCCTAAAAAGAGCAAGTTGGCTAATCACCTATTGTCGGCAGCAAAATTGACCATCCCGTTATTTTGGATGCAGAAGATCACCCCGCCTATTTCTGTTTGGGATGATAAAGTATCACAAATTGCTAGGTTCGAGGAACTTTTGGCCTGCTCACAACGTTCTCATGATACTTATAGAAGTACATGGTTACTTCGGAATGTAAGCATGACACCTTGATTCGTGACCGCCTTGGCAGCTCATGAAGTCTGCGGATCTCCATTCTGTTTGTTCTTTCTTTCTGTTCCCTCTCTTACGCTATACTCTGTTTCTTATTCCTGCGCTCTACCTTCCCTTCCTGTCTCTCATTTATGTTTTTTCTGTTCTAGTTCTCTCACTCTTGTCCTTCTTAAATGTTAAGTTCCCTCAACTCCCAATCCCTGATTTCCCTTCCCTGCCCGTTGCCCCTCTGTCTTTCCCTAGCCTCCCTTCCCTTCCCTCCCTCATTTTTATTTTTAGTCAGTCATGTAAGGCTTAACTTTGTAACTTTCTTATAGTTCATACTGAATTATGTGATATACAACATTGCTTTTCGTTTTGCTGTATGTACTTGTTTGAGCTCTCTCTTTTCAATTGTAGCTCACGCTCATGTATTTGTTTATTTTGTGTTATTTCTGCTCAATAAACTTTTGAATTAAAAAAAAAAAAAATTAATAGACTCCCTGTGTGCTGGCTCTGGTAATATATAGAAGGAATGAAGGGGGAGGAAACGCTTTACCTTATATGCAAATGTCCATACCATCTCGGTCTGCAAGGACTATTAAAGGGAATGGGACGAGCAGTACCGGGACATTACAGTCGGGCTGGATTCTTCTCCCTGCGCAGCGTCCCCTTCCGGCCTTGAATTCACTCTGCTAGGCATCGGGCCTGGGCAGAGCCGACTGCGCATGCCCGCACTACAAGCGTGCAGGCGATGGCGGCAGGGAAGGCCATGTGGTATCCAGACCCCCATCCAGGAGGGGAGGGGAGCACTGATGATGGCTGCCCTGTGTCCACGATGTCTGCGGGCTAGGAGTGACAGCAGGCTTTCCGGAGATCCCAGGAGCAGCTGCAAGGTGACCGGAGGCCTCCGAGGAGGAACGCAGGCTGGCCGGGTCCTTAGCAGGGGAGCCGGGAGATGAGCTGCGTGGAGGAGAAGCGGTGGCGGGCGCCATCTTGGATCCTGTGTGGATGCAGGCTGCTTCGAAACGCGGTCCCCGGAGAAACCGCTCGATGGAGAAGTCGTGGGATGCCCCAGGAGGGGTTGAAGAGGATCGCTGTGTCCCCCTGCGAGATTTGCCCATGTCGGAAGGGCTGTAGAGAAGCCGGTCGGTCGGAACAGCAGGCTATATCGGAGGCCGGGGAAGGAGCTCAGGCGACGTGCGTCTCTACTCCTCCATAGCCAGGCCACGCCCCCCGGAGAGGCACTTTTAGACCTCATTTTAATAAATGAACCTGACACACTGTCAAAAGTGGAGGTTGGTGGACATCTGGGTAATAGTAAGCATAACATCATATGTTTTCTTGTACACATTAAGAAGATGTTCATTAGAGGGGGTACAAAAACACTAAACTTCAGGAAGGCCAATTTTAACCAGCTGAGAGAGGAGCTTAGCAGCATACACTGGGACAATGTCCTCAACGTGACGGGAACACAAACAAAATGGGACATCTTCAAAAATATACTAAACTAGCAGGAGGACCCGGCTTCGCACGGGTATATTTCATTTTTTGTTTGTGTAGTGGCCCCATAAGAATTGTCCAGTTTTGCACTGGTGTATTTTGTATATCGTTTGTGTGTGTCCATAAGCGTCATGTGATCATGTGTATCTCATTTCGAATATCAGTGAAAAACCTGTGATCAGTTGTTATGGAGACCTTGAGTTGGGAATGCTGTATCTCAGCAATGGTACTTCCGAGCGAGTTGGAGTCTCGTCTTAAACCTTCCCGGATACCTGAAGTATCTCTGTACCAAATTTGGTGAAGATCGGTCCATTCGTTTGGTCGCGCATAAAGAACAGACAGACAAGAATTCATTTTTATAAGATAGAGAGAAGACATGAGTATAACGCACTATATAAACTGGCCCTATCTGACCCTGAGGTAATTGTACGGTACCGGATTTATACAGTCTCTTAGCTCTCTGTGGTGCTCCCTCGGTGCAGGCCTGGGTCCAGGAACTCAGCAAACTCGGTCTTGGGTGAAGGTCTGAACACGGTGATGGCAGTCTAAGGCACAGTCTGCAACATGCGCAGCAAACCGCTATAATGGTAAGGCACCTCCAGAAAACAGTCTATGAATATTTGGTTGAGCTGCAGCCGTCCATAGCAAGTCTCTCAACCGGCCTTTAGTCTCTAGTAAGACTCTCAACAACACTGCTGCTTTTTCCTGTAAGCCTCTGCAGTGCTTCGGGCCTTGCACTATGCTCTTAGAGGCTATGGCTGACTAACAGGTCCTCACAGCACAGAATCTGGGCCCAAACTGGCTGCTCTCAGCTTCCTGCTCCACGTCACTTCTTTTGGACTGCACCATTAAGCAGGCAGAACCAGGGAGATTATTGTCTCTTACATTAGTACAGTCCTAGGCAATAAAAGGTAATGTCACAGAAAAGTTTGAAAGGGGCAACTAACTCCTACAATTCTCAGGTGCCTTTGACTATTTTATTCATGGGCATTCTCCTTTCACCTGTTCTATAAAAAGCAGCAAAATAAACCCGTTACAGTCAGCGTAGTTTTTATTCACACACTTCATTTCTATGGGTCCATAAACAAGGCTGTAGATTTTGTGTCCAAGTCCTATACCAGGAACAGAAATTATGAAGCCTATCCTACTGTAGGAAATCCAACAAGTCTTTATGCAGATCCAGAGCTGCGGATAACACACGAAAATGTGTTTATTTTTTTTAAGGATTAGTATTCACGGACAGTAAAAACTACTACACGTGTGCAGTAGGCCTTAGCCAAAGCTTACACTTAGGCTAAGGCCACACGTACCATAATGCAGCGCAGTCGATTCATCTTTTTTCATTATTGTTTTGCAGAATTTACCTCGGTGGCCTTTCTTCGCTTATTATACTTATATTGGAAACATCAGCATTTCCCCAGGTATAATGGACATGTTCAGACTTTCAAAAATTTGTCACACACTCAGTCACTATAAAAGATACTGTAAAACTAAAGCGTTTCTATAACAAGGAGCTTCCGTCCTCTAGAAAAAATAAAAAATTCAGCGTACTGTCTGCTTTCTCGATCTGTGCTGGTCCCGTAGCTCTTTACCGCCAGAAGGCGGAATTCTAGCGGTATACAAAACCGCATGAGCCCCAGGCGGTGAAAGGACCTCTGTAAAGGGAAATGTATCACAAAGCTCTCGAGGGGGGAGTGAAAGCCAATCACCTGCTCCAGACCGCAAATGGTGCCTTTCAGGTCCGCTTCACATCTGTGTCAGACGGAGCCCATTGAAATTGGCAGAGGCAAACAAAAATAAATAAAAATCGCAGCACGGACAATTATATCTACGGAAACGCTGGCAAATTCCCTGTAGATATAATTGTAACAGAAAGTAGTCAGCAGAGGAAAACTCCATGAACTTTCTGTTCAAAGAGCTGCAGGAAGAACAGCGATGCGTTCTGAAAAAAAAAAAAAAAAAAGCCTCCGAATTGATTTCAATGGGCTCTGCTAGCTTTTTTTTTTTTTTTTCACTCACGTAATTTTCCGCTAGCTGAAAATACAGCGCCATTTTCCTCTGTGTGACTGGACCCATACTATGACCTGAACTGACATCTCGGTAATGAAAACCGCCTCACCGGCAGACTGGTGAACTTGCCCATAGCAACCAGAGCTCAGCTTTCACTTTACCTCAGCAGCTCCAGTGATGAAAGCTCCTGCATAGTAAGCAATAATGACACCATGAGGCAGTTTTCGCCTGACCAATATTGCTGCTCAGTAAGGCTGCTTGCACACTACAGGATTTTTCACGGCTCCCTGGGCTGTGGATACTACATCTCCATAAACTTCTATAGAGCTGCAAAAGTCACAGCTTTGTGCACAAAGTCTTCTATGGAACCACCGAATCCACGGCACGGAAGCCCGTAAAAAAAAAAAAAAAAAAAAAAAACTGTAGTGTGCAAACAGCCACTAAGGATACCAGACATGTTTTGTCAGTGCATTCATGTATGTGTGCACGTGTGTGTGATCCACGAGTATGTATCTGTGCGCGCATGCACATATATCATCCATATATGTGTATGTGCGATCCATGAGTTTGTGCGTGTGCAGTAGTTGTGTGTGCGCTCTGTTCGTCCATGTATATAGTGTGCATTCAGCCGAGTGTCTTCCCCCGTGCGTGTGTATGGTGTGCATGTGGTATTTATGGGGGTAGTGTTTGTGTTGTGTCTATCTAGAGTGGTCTGGTTTTTGTGTTGTGCTTGTGGGTTGGTGTATGTGTGATGTTTACATGGTTTTGGTGAAATACGTGTTGTGGCCCCTTTAGTGGTGACTCTTTTGTGCAGGCGCTATAATCCGTCCCTGTCAGTCACAAACGGTTTCCCTTCAGCGCTTTCACGTTTCCCAATTCTATGGATAGGGCCTAACTTCAGGGACCCAAATCTCATGACGAGGAGGGGCGCTAGCAAGATGTAACGTGCGCAGTACTCTGCTCCTCTGGGTGGAGAAGGGGGGGGGGGGTGCGCGCTAAATTTCACTCAAATCAGGCAAGAACTGTGGATTTGTATAGAGCAGACTACTACAGATTTGGAGATCTATAAAATATATAGATATCAAAACGCAGGAAATTTCAGCTATTTGCAGTTTTGCTGATAGCCAGCTCTGTTATCTCTATGTAAACACACAGATAATATGCAACTGCTTGTACTGAAGCCACTGAGTATTATCTGATCTGCAGAAGCTGCTGCCACAGATGAGAAACCCCCCCCCCCCCCTTTAATCCAAATTGGCAGATGTAGAAGAGCTTGGTAGGTGGTGCATTTATGAAAATGTAGCAGAGCATTACTTGCGGTAACAACTGATGGCAGGTTTTTCAATGATATCCAAACTGATACACATGATGCTTGTGGATCAATAGAAACTCACAGCTTCTTCAGTGTTCACATACACACAGCTTTCCATAGCAACTACTCTATTCGTATGGGGCCCAATACACAAACAAAAGATTAAATATACCTGTGCAAAGCCAGGTCTTCCTGCTAGAAAATATATAATATACACACACACTACATATTGTTACTTTACACAAACCTCTGTTTCCAGTTTATTCTCTCCCACAGCTCTACTACAGCAGCCTCCCCCTGTCCCCCCTTTAGCTCAGTCCTGTACAGCTTCTACCTTGCATAAGGCTATTGTGACCGGTCACACTTGTGTGGAGCCTTTACATAACTGACAAAGGTTTTTTTGCAGGACCTACAAAAAAAAAAAAAAAAAATTCCTGGCACAGAGGCCAAGTTCGCAGTTTTTTTGGTCAGGATTTTGAGGCCATAGCCAGATACAGTCTCAAAATCCTGACCAAAAAGATGGCTCTTATTGAAGTCAATGAGATCCACTCCGGTCTTTTTTCCAGGAGCAGTTTCTTCTGGAAAAGAGGAGAGCTGCTCATTCAGGCTGTTTTGCCTCATGATTCGGCCTGAAGACACACCCTCCTCCAGACTCGGCCCCTTCATTGGGCCTGGAGTGGAGTGCGCAGCTGGATGCCGGGGGTAGTGCACCAGCTTTCAGTCGCAGTTACCTGGCTTTAGGTCCCGAACCTGAGGCAGCCTCCTCAGGTTTCGGACCAAAAAAAAAAAACCTCCGTCTGAACTTACCCTTAGTATTGCTGGCAGTTTGTAGACCTGCAGCAAAGAAGAAATTCCACCTTTGTTTGTAAACCACACAGTAGAATAAAGATATCATGTGAAGACAACCATTGCAATGGGAAATTTCACTTTATTTTTCTGGAGACATTTCAGAAACAAATATACAATACAATAAGAATTGTGACTTTTTGGAGTCTAGACCATAATTGCAAGAACTTTCTAAGATCTGTCAGAGTTGCTAGCTGGTTAAGGAAAACATTTTTTTTTGTACCGTGTTAGCCAGTGGATATGAAATCAATAAAAAACAAAACAAAAAAAAACAAACAAAAAACCAAAACGAGTCTTTGGTAGTGGATCCCTTTATTAATGACTAATGACAGATTAAGAGTTTTCGAAATATACCTGAGGAAGAAGCAGAGAGCATCAAAAGCTTGTAATCTGTCATTAGTAAGGGGGCGTTCACACAATCGTCAGTGTCCGCTGCTAATGTCCGCACAAGATTTTGAATGGACATTAGCAGCGGACACAGATTGTAGTGTGAACGCCCCCCCTTAGACATTAAAAAAAAATGTATCCACTTCTGAAGATTCAAGTTTTTTTTTAGCTGGTTATGTTCATAGGAAACTTTACAGCAAAAAGACAAATTGAAACATTTCATAGAACTAATAGTTGATACGCGAGATGAAGGTCCAGCCAGGTGTCCATGTCACATGTTCTCCACTCCTGAAGCAAGCACAAGTCTAGAAGAGAAAGTAAGTTCATGTCATTTTACAGAAAAATGGGAAACCGGATACGACAAAATAAATTTGGAATGCTATAAGATACGACAACCGACCGACAAAAACGCTCCACTACATACTTTTGGAATGAACATTTTACCACCATTGCAAACAAAGAAAAACTCTTAGCACACCGTCATCCGTCCACACAACACCGACAACCTGCTGCAAAACCAAGACCGCAGGATGCAGCAAACAAAGCCTGAGCAGCCACCTTTAGACCAGAGGGTTTTCTGGCGACTGGTGTCAGATGCTGGTCAATGCAGCTACACTCCCGCCACGATGCTGTATGAGCTAAGCAGCGCAGGTACTAAAGTGAAGTCCTCAATTGGAAATCTGATATGGATAAGGCCTAAAATACCAACTCTTGAAGCTCCCTGTAAAAGAAAGCAGGGATTCCTGTAACTTGCAGGCCCAAATAGCACATGATCTCCAGCCCCTGCTAAGCCCCATACCACTCGCGGTGATGTTACCGAAATATAGACAAGCATAGCGATACGCTCCGGCCGAAAGCGTGGCCACCATGCGCTATAGTACAAGCAACACCACCACTTGTAGCACAGTGCCCAACAAGCACCAAAAAACCATGTGCTGCCTGTGCCTACATATCACAGAAGTCACCGCCATCTTCCTCAGGGAGCTCCCAGAGTTGAGACTCCAGGCCTCATCCAGCCAGACGCCCACTTAAGGGCTTCACTGAAGCAGCTACACCACTCAGACCACACAGCACCGCAGAAAGAACACAGCTACACTGGCCAGCGTTTGATACCAGTTGCCAGAAAGCCCATCTGGACTTTAGGCGCCTACCCATGACTCGGTTCACCACAACCCTTAGCGTTAACCCCACAGCAAACTGCCTGTACTGTATGAAAAGAGTTTTGAGTACCAAGAGAGGTTTTGCCTTCATCCCATTAAAAAGACCCCATGCTAAAAGTTGATACTACAAGCAGACGTACTAAATATAGCAGTCTACCCACATCCTCCACCACCCTCTCCATCACCACATGAAGGCTCAGATTCATAAGGAGGGGTTTATGAACCCTTACCTCCGACGCAACAATGGTAAAGGCAGTTTTGGGAACTACAGACTATAAAGGATAATGTGCCACAGCTTTGAAGAGACTCACAAATGCAAACCACATATGGACAACCATCAATAACCCGCCCCATCTTACAAGAACACTGACACACTGCAACATCGCACAACCTAAACATAGCATGCACCGACAGGACCCCTCAGAGATCTGGCACAGAACAGGAATGCCAACTCCTGAGAACGAAAGCAGCCATTTCCGTAATTAGCAGGAGCGAACAGCACATGATCTCCGGCACATGTGCTGCCCGTTCCTACAGGTCACAGAAGTCACCACCATCGTCTTCAGGGAGCTCCTGAGTTGGACTCCAACTGTTACCCACAATCTCCACTTGGTGGGGTTTAGTTCAGCACCTACACTGCTCAGATCATACAGCATCACAGTGCGGGAATCACAAATCCCATGCAGCTTGTGACATGTCCCCTCAGTGCTAGCCGGATGCAGGATTTGACAAGTCGTGACAGCCATCCACACCTAGTCTACATCTACTTGCCCCTTCATGACTCTACAACGCATTATCTTTCTAACAACTAACCACACAGTAGGATACAAGCTTTATAAACCTAGATTAGAGGTCAGTTCTCAAGGACACAGGCAAAACCTAAAGAGCACATAGTAATCTACCGCTAGTGCCCTCCACCACCCCTGCCATCACCACACGAAGGCTTGAATTCATAATGAGGGACTTATGATCCATAGACCTCCGACATAACAATGAAGAGGATAGCTTTAGGCACCAGTTTTATATTGATCCTTGCTCACAGCAGCTGCAAAATACCCAAAAAAAAGGCCAAATGGAACTTACCTACAATCTTGTAGAGGGCAAGGTGATGTTCTTCTAGTAGTAGATCCAGCTTTCACAGCTACAAAAGAGGAAAACACGACACTTAAAAAACCGTTTTAGTGTCGATTCAGAAACTGCAGGAGATTGAATATTGTTGGATTATTGTTGGGGGGGGGCAGAGTCATTCTGATCAAAGTATTAAAGTGATAACCCCTCCATTATCACAATGATACAGTGACAATAATGACCAAGATTTTTTTAGTGAACAGTTACCCAAGAGTTGCCCGAGACAGTAATAAGGGTAGTGTGTCTAATATTATATACACAGAGGAAGGTGGAGGAAGACAAGGCCAGCAAATACAACCTATAACCCCGACAGAGTTGATCCAGAGGAAGGCGAAAACTGGCAGTCAGTACAAGACCCAGGATCAACTATTCTAACAAGTGTAAAACCCTCATACAGTAGGGAATATTGAAATATAATATCCACAGTGTGTCGTTTTATAACATTCATATACACATTAGATAAGGTTGCATAAAGAGAAACATACATAAAGTACAGCCCTACAGAGTTGATCCAGAGGAAGGCAAAAAACCCCATGAGGCCAATGCCAATAACCCCATGTTATGGGAAAAAAATTCCTTCCCGACTCCAGTACGGCAGTCAGTATAAGACCCTGGAAAAACTCGTCTAGATTTACCATTAGGACTGGGGACAGCCAAAAAAAAAGTAGCAATACATGCATTCTCTATAGTAGGTTGAGCTAGGGCTGGGCCGACAGTCTCACCATACAGTTGTATGGTGAGCTGCCATTTCCCTACAGCTTATATTAGTCTAGGCATACTAATGCCATTAGGATTAGACTCATTTCTATCATGGTATTAGAGGGAAAAACCTACTACAACTCAGGGGGCCTAGGGCAGAGACTAGCCAAAGCAGAAAGTTACTCTGATGGCATGGTGAAGCAAGAAATGCAGAGCATCAATTGCAAAGTTGGTTTGTTTTTTAATTTAATTACTAGCCTTCACACGGTGTTACATCAATATCCCCTCCAATATCAATGCAACGGGTCATGCTCCGGCACCCTATCTAGCTAGGACTAGGGATGGGCTATGGCCTCACCATGCAGTTGTATGGTGAGCTGCCAGGTTGTTTTATTAGTCTAGGCATACTAATGCCACTAGGCGGCGGCGTTCTCATCAGAGCATTAAAGCAATAACCCGCCCAACTATCACAGTAACACAATGACAAAAGCAGCCAAAACCGCCGGACTAGAGCTAGACCTATTAATGCCATTAGGAATAAGGGAGGCCAGTTCCATCAAATGCATTAATGTAATAACCGACCGAAATATCACAGAAATACAATGACAGACGGCTAAACCCGTCAGGATCTGCTCTCAAGTAAGAACTGGCAGGCATAGCTCTCTATAAGACCCGCCAAGGCATAGATCTGTTAAGAACCACCGGGCGCTGTCTCTATAAGAACTAGCAAGCACAGGTCTCCCTATAAGAACGGTCACCTTCAGAGCTCCCACAGAGTTCCACAGGCAAAGCTAAGAGCAAATAAAAGGGGGGAAACCTACCGTGTCAACTCAGCCGGTCCCACGTCTCTGCAGCACACCAGTCCACGCGCCGTCCTCCTTCTGCACAACTAGCTTCCGTATACTACAACAGCTGTATTTAAGGCATCACATGCTTGCCACACCCCCTCACGTGTTTCTGAGGGGGCGTGGCCAACTAATTGGGAAGGTTTCTACACAGCTGTTGTAGCACGTGCCAAACAAGTGAAAGTGGGTGTGGCTGGAATAAATTCACATAGCAGGGAAACAGCAGAATGTCGAAAGCAATATGTTTCTAAAGCACGTTTTCGCCCTCTTTCTGTTCTTCAATAGTTTGGAGATGTGCACTTGGAGTAGTGCTGAGTGGAATGTTAGCAGTGTATAGGACACAAGTACCTTGTTTTTATTTTTGTGAGTAATGAAAACGTGTCTTCCTAAAGATACTTCTGTATCTCTTCACAGGACCCAAGCATCCATCTATTGCTGTTACTGTAGAATGACTAAATATACCTGTATTTCTTCCCCAGCTCCTTTACCACAAGTAGAACTTTCAATCCGTCAACCAATCTTAATACGACCAATCAACGGTATTACACTAAGACTACACTTTATATGACTGTGCTGACAGTACCAGTATTAAAGATGGTAGACGCGAAATCCTAGTGGGCTAAAGGACTTCCGGTGACGACGTGATCATGTGATCAGACTGGCGTGGGCGGAGCTATTTAGGACAGTGCCGAGTTACACAGGAAAAAGAAGTTGCAGTGAATGGAGACTGGAAGGAGGTAAGAGACGGCATGTGTAAGCAAGAGGGGTGGAAAGGGCTGGGGGAGAGGGTCAGGCTGTGTGTGAGCATGATATAGGAGTTTGGATGGGTAAAAGCTAAATACTAGACTCCGTAAGGACCGTCTGCCGATACAAGGTCACATGACCGGATAGGCGTGTCTTTACTTGTAAGCAAGACCTTCCACAGTATCCTGTGTAGTGGAGCAACATGGAGAGCTGCGAGGTGCACGATTTAGTGAAGGGGGGGAGATACAGTAGGTGGACTGCAGGGAGTAGTGTAGAGGGGGAGAGATGTGCAGGGTCGGACAGGCCCGCCGGGAGACCGGGGAATCCCCCCGTAGGCCCCAGCCTGGACTATTAAGACCCTCATTATGGGGCCCTACCGGACCTCCACTGCCTTTTTTTTTTTTTTTTTTTTTTTTTAGTAGACAGTGGAGGTTCGGTAAGGCGTCTGCTCAGGGCTGGTGTCAGCACCCGGGCAAGTCACTGTGAAGTATGAAGGGAGAGAGACTCCGTGCTGAAGAGACAGCATGTGTGAGTAATAGGGGAGACATGGGGGGGGGGGGGGGCAGGCTGTGTGAGCGAGAGGGGAGACATGGAGGTGCAGGCTGTGTGAGCGAGAGGGGAGACATGGAGGTGCAGGCTGTGTGAGCGAGAGGGGAGACATGGAGGTGCAGGCTGTGTGAGCGAGAGGGGAGACATGGAGGGGCAGGCTGTGTGAGCGAGAGGGGAGACATGGAGGGGCAGGCTGTGTGAGCGAGAGGGGAGACATGGAGGGGCAGGCTGTGTGAGCGAGAGGGGAGACATGGAGGGGCAGGCTGTGTGAGCGAGAGGGGAGACATGGAGGGGCAGGCTGTGTGAGCGAGAGGGGAGACATGGAGGGGCAGGCTGTGTGAGCGAGAGGGGAGACATGGAGGTGCAGGCTGTGTGAGCGAGAGGGGAGACATGGAGGTGCAGGCTGTGTGAGCGAGAGGGGAGACATGGAGGTGCAGGCTGTGTGAGCGAGAGGGGAGACATGGAGGTGCAGGCTGTGTGAGCGAGAGGGGAGACATGGAGGTGCAGGCTGTGTGAGCGAGAGGGGAGACATGGAGGTGCAGGCTGTGTGAGCGAGAGGGGAGACATGGAGGTGCAGGCTGTGTGAGCGAGAGGGGAGACATGGAGGTGCAGGCTGTGTGAGCGAGAGGGGAGACATGGAGGTGCAGGCTGTGTGAGCGAGAGGGGAGACATGGAGGTGCAGGCTGTGTGAGCGAGAGGGGAGACATGGAGGTGCAGGCTGTGTGAGCGAGAGGGGAGACATGGAGGTGCAGGCTGTGTGAGCGAGAGGGGAGACATGGAGGTGCAGGCTGTGTGAGCGAGAGGGGAGACATGGAGGTGCAGGCTGTGTGAGCGAGAGGGGAGACATGGAGGTGCAGGCTGTGTGAGCGAGAGGGGAGACATGGAGGTGCAGGCTGTGTGAGCGAGAGGGGAGACATGGAGGTGCAGGCTGTGTGAGCGAGAGGGGAGACATGGAGGTGCAGGCTGTGTGAGCATGGTTGCGTCTAGATTGGAGTTGCTCCTGGTAGGTCCTCCCTCCAGCAACTCCAATCTAGTCACCTCACTAGTGAACGGTCTAGATTGGAGTTGCTGGAGGGAGGACCTGCTAGAATCATCTCCAATGTAGACTGTTCAGTACTGAGGTGACTAGAATGGAGTTGCTTCGAGGAGCTGCTGCCAGAAACTCCAATCTAGTCACTTCACTACAGGAGCAGCTAGAGTGGAGTGTCTATAGGGAGGATCCGTAACTGGCCAAGAGAGACATTGTATATGTATATAATATCAATAAAAATATAGGAAAAACACATTCCTGGACATGTTTACATATGGCATTGATATATATATATTACATAAAATATACCTATATAAATATATATTTGCCATATGCTCTGTACAGGGAGGTGACGCCGCAGCCTTACGTGTTTATTATAACTTGCGCCACTTATTGTAAGTGATAATGGAAATATATGGCAATTTAATAACTGATATAGAGCTAAATTCTGACGTATCGCTGTGCGCCTGATTTATCAGTATATAGTTAATGCAGGTAGGCTCATGATGGTCTCGGCATATTCTGTAGTTACAATAGGTGGGTCCTCCTTGCAGCAACTCCATTCTAGCTGTCTCAATACAGAACTGACTAGAATGGAGTTGCTGCAGGTAGGTTCATGGTATCGGTATATTCTGTAGTTGCTGTAGGTGGGTCCTCCTTGCAGCAACTCCATTCTAGCTGTCTCAATACAGAACTGACTAGAATGGAGTTGCTGCAGGTAGGTTCATGGTATCGGTATATTCCGTAGTTGCTATAGGTAGGTCCTCCTTGCAGCAACTCCATTCTAGCTGTCTCAATACAGAACTGACTAGAATGGAGTTGCTGCAGGTAGGTTGATGGTCTGGGTATACTCTGTAGTTGCTATAGGTAGGTCCTCCTTGCAGCAACTCCATTCTAGCTGTCTCAATACAGAACTAACTAGAATGGAGTTGCTGCAGGTAGGTTGATGGTCTGGGTATATTCTGTAGTTACAATAGGTGGGTCCTCCTTGCAGCAACTCCATTCTAGCTGTCTCAATACAGAACTGACTAGAATGGAGTTGCTGCAGGTAGGTTGATGGTCTGGGTATATTCTGTAGTTGCTATAGGTGGGTCCTCCTTGCAGCAACTCCATTCTAGCTGTCTCAATACAGAACTGACTAGAATGGAGTTGCTGCAGGTAGGTTCATGGTATCGGTATATTCTGTAGTTACAATAGGTGGGTCCTCCTTGCAGCAACTCCATTCTAGCTGTCTCAATACAGAATTGACTAGAATGGAGTTGCTGCAGGTAGGTTCATGATATCGGTATATTCTGTAGTTACAATAGGTGGGTCCTCCTTGCAGCAACTCCATTCTAGCTGTCTCAATACAGAACTGACTAGAATGGAGTTGCTGCAGGTAGGTTCATGGTATCGGTATATTCTGTAGTTGCTGTAGGTGGGTCCTCCTTGCAGCAACTCCATTCTAGCTGTCTCAATACAGAACTGACTAGAATGGAGTTGCTGCAGGTAGGTTGATGGTCTGGGTATACTCTGTAGTTGCTATAGGTAGGTCCTCCTTGCAGCAACTCCATTCTAGCTGTCTCAATACAGAACTGACTAGAATGGAGTTGCTGCAGGTAGGTTCATGGTATCGGTATATTCTCCATAGGTTATTCAGTATAGGACCTATATCTTATAAGCTCCGCCTACAGTAATAATAATAATAATAAAACACACATTTTAAAAATTTATATTTTATTGAACTAAAACCATCCGCACAATCCTCATTATCCATATTTAAAAAAAAAAAAAAACCTAAACAAAAAACCACCTCCACTAGTTACCAACGTAGTCCATCAACCCCCTCCCTTCTACCAACTTACCTGTCCTGGTCTAGTATTACCTGCTTTCATGGAATAAACCAGCCACTGTCGTCTCATGCGGTGGGGTTACTAGAGTAAAGACAGGATCACATGTGCGCCAGGTTCTACGTTGTTTAAAGAGGACCTTTCACTTCCTGGGGCACATGCGGTGTAATACACCACTAGAAAACCAACAGTGTGCTGAATTCAGCGCACTATCGGCTTTCCCTTTCTGTTCCGGTACCGTAGTTCTTCACTGTCAGAAGGGCGTTTCTAACAGACAGTCAGGAACGCCTTTATTCACAGTAGCATCTATTGCGCTGTATTGTGAGACTGGGGGGCATTGCTTATTTCCAACAATGACGTCTATGGACGAGTACTATCAGGAGGGGAGGAAACGTTCCTCACCACTCTCACAGTACGACTTTGGGCTTTCTAGCGGTGTATTACACTGCATGTGCCCCAGGAGGTGAAAGGTCCTCTTTAAATCTGTCATGTGACCTGAATGATGAAAAGCCAGATCGCTAAAACATCGGTTACTCATGGACACCAGTGGACTCCATTGACTTAATGGGGTCAGCCGTTTCCATACTGAAACGGGCAGAGAGAACAATCCTCCGTGCAGGACTTTTCTCTCTGTCGATTTCTGCGGCCGATGTGAATCTAACCGCAAATTTAGTCCAGTGACCTTCTTTTTTAATTAATGGAGAACCAGAATGTGAGGCCTCCTCCTACTGAAAGGATAGTACCTCAGGATAGGCCATCAGTATTAGATGTGTGGGGGCCCCTGCAGATCTCTGGTGTTGTACAAACTGTAGTGGCGAGTGTAGGTACCGCAGCGATGCGCCATTACAATCTCTGTACCGGAGATATGCAGGGGTTTTACGTGTTGGGGTTCCCCTGCAGGTCTAATATTGATGGCCTACCCTGAGAAAGTGGATAACTCCATGAGGCTTGCTCCCCACACCACTTAAACACAGTGGAAGAAACGTGGCAGAAGAAAAAACAAAAACAATCCCATCCCCATTTTACGGTAAAATAGATGCAGCGGATACGCTGCACTGTCATGGTTTTGGAAATTGGAGCATGCCAGTTATACCCCAGGACGTGGCGGCGGCTTCCCTATTGGTATAGTTAAAGCAGAAAGTCCACAGAGGAAACCTGTACAAAGCGCTACAGGAAGAACCCCGATGTGTTGCTGTTTTTCCAACAGTGTTTTTTTGCTACAGGTGCTACGTGGGGCCTTAACCACAAGTCATGTCAAGCTTGTGATTAACCCCTTCTTGGGTAATCAGCAATTCAATCACTTAGATGGAATCACTGACTGCAGGAGGTTGGGGGAGTCAGTGGTGAATACAGCTCACCAGGCACACTTGGTGGTCTTCGGGGGGCACGTTGTATTAATGAATATATGGGGGGGAGAACACAGGCAGCCTGCTATACAAATAAAGCAGGGGTCGGCAACCTTCAGCACACCAGCTGTTGTAAAACTACAACTCCCAGCATGTATACTTGCTCTGCTGTTCTTGGAACTCCCATGGAAGTGAATGGAGCATGTTGGGAGTTGTAGTTTCACAGCAGCTGGAGAGCCGAAGGTTGCTGACCACTGAAATAAAGTATAGCTGCCCTAATCTTCCTTAGGGTTGCACCTGCTGTACAGGGAGAGTAAAGTGACCATGACATTTGTTAGAATTGCTAACTCATGCACTAGAAAGAGTTAATTGCAGTCATAACCTGACCACGACTAACCCCAAGTGCAAGAGTCACAGTCAAGGGTTTACACTCAGTTATGACACACAGAAAAGTAATGTCTTAAGATTCGCCCCCATCAGTTTGGTGCTAGTGATCACTGCAGGGTTGGAGAGTGAGCAGTGCAGAATATTTATACCTACAGCTCACACAGGAGGCAGCCCCCAGGTCCTGGATCTCCCCTATCATACAGATGGCAGCCCCCATGCCCCTCTCAGGCTACAGATGGCAGTCCCCCATGGACTGAAGCCCCCCTCAGTATACAGCAGGAGCACCCTAACACATAGGTGGCAACATCCAAGGTGCTGGACCCCTCCAACACACAGGCAGCATCCCCAAACACACACAGGTGGTAACATCTCAGGGCCCAAGAACAACCCCCACCCACATACAAACAGCACTGCAGGAATCCCCCATTTACATGAAGGCAGCACCCAAATGACCTAAACACAACAAAGCAGTACCCTGGAACCTCCGCCACATGCCCACAGGTGGAAGTACCCAAGGGACCACCACCAAAACCACCTCACACACACAGGTAGCATCCCAGGGGCCTCCAAACAAGGACACAGGTCGCAGCACCCTGGGACCACCTCCAGAACTCCCTCTCACATACAAGCAGTACCCCAGGACCCCAACACACAAATTCGATACCCCTGGGAACCCACACAAACGCATGCAGCAGGCCCCCCCAGGGACCCTCCCCACCATTACATGCAAGCAGCACCCCAGGGATGTTTGCTCATCCATTAGATGTCAGCAGCACCCCAAGGACACCGCCCCCCCTGTAGATGCCCAAGCACACCAAGGATACATGCCAACATAATTAGATGTCGATGGCACCCCAGGGTCTCTGCCCCTTTTAGTTGCCAGAAGCACGCCAGGGACACCTTGCCCCTATCCATGCCAACAGCATACACCATAGATGCTAATAGCACTCCAAGGACCTCCCCCTTTATGCCAGAAGCACCTCGAGGACCTCTACCTTTCTTCAGATGCCAGCATCCCAAAGATCCCTGCCCACTTAGATGCTAGCAGCATCCAAGGGACTCATGCACTCCTACAGATGCCAACTGCACCCCTGCCCCCCCCCCCCCCCCCCCGTTTAGAAGCACACCAAAGATCCCTGTCCTTCTCTTTTAGTTGCCAGCAGCACCCCAAAGGCCCCTGCCCCTTCTTAGATGCCAGTAGTACCCCAAAGACCCCCCCCCCCCAGATGCCAGCAGTATCCCAAAGACCCAGTGCCCCCCATTAGATACCAGCAGTTCTTCAAAGACCCACTGCCAGGGGTGTAACGATCGTGACCTGGCCCGGTGAGACACGGGGCCAGTAGCCAGCTAGAGATAGTCGGGGTCCAGTACCACTATGTGACAGCAGCAGGGGAAAGCCTGGTTCCCCGACCACTATATATATTGTAAATGAAAAAGGGCACCGGCATATTGCCAGGCCCTTTTTCAATAGACACTGGCCCAGGAGAGGTGACTTAAAGTAAACAGATATACTCACCTCTCTGCGTCCTCTCCGGCGTCTTCCATCATGTGATTGAAGCCTAAGATTAGGCCCCAGCAGTCAGATGGAGCGCAGCGGCGTAATGATGTCAGTGACCCCTCATGTGACTGCTGAGGACCAATCACAGGACTCAACAGAGACGTCAGGAAGATGCTGAAGACAGCCGGAGCCAGGATGCCCAGGAAAGGCGAGTATTAGGGTTTGTTAATTTTATTCACCTACCCTGGGCCTCCTATTATTATACTCTGGGGTCTGAGGTGACCACAGTGTAGAATAATATCACTGGAGGGGGCTGTTGGGAGCATATAATACTGGGGGGGGGGGGAGGCACTGCTGGAGATATAATGTGTGTGTTGGGGGGGGGGGGCACTGCTCGACATGTAATATTGTATATGGGGGGGGGGCTGCTGGGTATGTAATACTGTGCACGCCACTGCCTCCCCTCTTAGATGCAGCAGTACCCCCAAAGATCTCCTGCGCCCCCTTAAATGCCAGAAACACCTAAAGGACCCCGTCTCCCTCTATGCCAACGACTCCTATACCACCCTAAAGATCAATCCAATCCACCAGACCCTTCGGGATACAGTCCCATAAAAATGCGCTCCCCTCAGCCTCATCGAACATGCAGTCCAATGTAACTACATCACTCTCTTCCCTCAGCCTCATGTAGTCCCATGTAACTACATCACTCTCTCTCCTCAGCCTCATCCAACATGCAGTCCCATGAAACTACATCACTCTCTCTCCTCAGCCTCATCTAATGTGCAGTCCCATGTAACTACATCACTCTCTCTCCTCAGCCTCCTCCAACATGCAGTCCCATGTAACTACATAACTCTTTCTCCTGAGCCTCATCCAACATGCAGTCCCATGTAATTACATCACTCTCTCCTCAGCCTCATCCAACATGCAGTCCCATGTAACTACATCACTCTCTCTCCTCAGCCTCATCTAATGTGCAGTCCCATGTAACTACATCACTCTCTCCCCTCAGCCTCATCCAACATGCAGTCCCATGTAATTACATCACTCTCCCCTCAGCCTCATCCAACATGCAGTCCCATGTAATTACATCACTCTCTCCTCAGCCTCATCTAATGTGCAGTCCCATGTAACTACATCACTCTCTCCCCTAAGCCTCATCCAACATACAGTCCCATGTAACTACATCACTCTCTCCCCTCAGCCTCATCCAACATGTCGTCTCATGTAAAACAAACCTGTCTCTTCCCTTCCATCCTCCATTACCACAAGACAATCCTCTCTGCTTTCTGTTCTCCAGCTTCATGAGCTCGGCTCCGGCTTCCTCTATACAGCACAGAGCAGTGATGGCCGAAACTCTGCCCTCCTCTGAGAGGCCACGCCCCTTCCTGTGACATCATACCTACCAGGAGCAACTCCACTCTAGTCACGACCCTGTGAGCATATAATACCGTGGGGGGGTGTCACTGGTGAGCACATAATTCTGTTTGGGGGCCACTGTGGTGCACATAATAATGTTTGGGGGTCACTATGGAGTACCTAATTCTGTTTGGGGGCCTCTGTGGTGCACATAATACTGTTTGGGGGTCACTATGGAGTACCTAATTCTGTTTGGGGGCCCCTGTGGTGCACATCATACTGTATGGGGGTCACTATGGAGTACCTAATTCTGTTTGGGGGGCCTCTGTGGTGCACATCATACTGTATGGGGGTCACTATGGAGCACGTAATACTGTTTGGGGGCCCCTGTGGAGCACGTTATGCTGTCCCAGTATTGCTTACATGTGGGGCGTTGCGCTGCTTTCTCACCGTATTCTTGATAGCTGCAGTTGTGGGTACTAAAGCTGTATCTCTTTCAGGTATCTGAGATATTACTTTAGCGCCCATAACCGCCACTATCAAGAATTCACTCTAGTAAGGGGATAGGGGACCACGGACAAAAGTTTGTACCCAGGCCCACAAAACATTAGTTACACCAATGGCGCTGCTCTGGGTCCAGGCACCGCCAGTAATATAGCTTATTTTTAACTAGATCGACTGTGCTGATACACAGACGTCCTGTACTTGGATGTAAAGTGGGCACCTCCGTTCATCAGGATCGCAGGTAGGTGAGTATAACACTTTTTTTTTTTTTTTTTAGCTTAGTTTTGGGTATTTTAATAGTACAAGGGGTTGTTTGGAGGGGGAAATTATAATTATAAGGAGGGGGCATTATGAACATAAGAGGGGTCATTTTTATAGGGGTTATTAGGGGACATTACGAATACAAGGGGAGGCTATATTAGGAGGCATTATGAACATAAGTCATTGATATTAGGGGTGCAGTATTTATGTCAGGGGGAATTAGGGGCATACTATGAGGGGGCAATTAATTTAATGAAAGTGGCACTTGGGCTTTATTAAGACTAAGGCCTCACGTTGCAAACTGCAACAAAATAGCGCTGCAGGAAAAACCGCAGCAGCAACGCATTGTGTTTTTTTTTTTCCCGCAGCGCTTTTCATTTTCTGCTTCCATTACACCTATAGGGAAACCATCAGTGTTTTCGTAGGTATAAGTGATATTCCAGCGATTTCCAAAACCCCAACGGTTTTGGAAATCGCAGCATGTTCACTGCACATAATTTTCCACAACGTGTGGATGGGATTTGCTAGAATCCCATTCACATTGCAGGAACTGTTGGCTTTTTCCGTGGTGTTTTCGCCATATGAAGCCCCATCCACACTTTGCGTTAAAATAAGATACATGCTGTAATTTCCAAAGCAGTCTTGGGTTTTAGCGTTAGACATTGCAGCATGCCTACGGAAATTCTGGCGGTTTCAATATAATTGAAGCAGAAAATAGAGAGGAAAGCTCTGCAAACTTTTCTGTGCAAAGGCCTGCAGGAAGAAACGTGATGCGTCATGGACGCGGTTTTTCCCGCAGCGCTTTTTTGCTGCAGGACACCACGTGGGGCCTTGAACTGGAAAACTCCTTAAGCCTATTTATATTGATGATCTATCCTCAGAATAAATCATCAATAAGAGATAAGTGACCCCCTGATCAGTTGTATGAAGGGGCCATGGTGCCTGTTTATATCACACGCTGTCTGTTTATAGTGACCGTGTGGTGTAATTACAGCCTTGTCACATAGACGCTTATAGGACGAGGCTGTAGTTACATGACATGGCCACTGTGAGATGTACGATACTGCGTAAACAGAGAAGGGGTCACGGCGCTTGCACAGATGCCACGATTCACTCAAACAGCTGATTCATCCCTCATTATTACACCTCAGCCACGGAGGTGTAAAAAAAAAAAACAAAAACACACACTCGCCTGTCCCCAGCACCCTGTTGTCCTCCGCCTCTGTTTGTTCCGTCTCATGGCAACACCTAATTTCTGGAAATTCTGTACCCAATTCCTCTTAGCGGTCACATGATGTGCAGGACTCCCAGCAAGAAGGTGCCAGCACGAGACTGAATGGACACTGGCCGAGGACAACGGGTTGCTGAGGACAGGTGAGTATGCTTTTTTTTATTTTAAACCTCCAGCCCGGCACATGAGTTGCTCCAATTCCTGGACAATATCTTTAAAGGATTTATCCATGTTTCTAATATTTATGGCCGGTCCTCAGGATAAGCCATCAATATTACATCTGTGGGAATCTGACAGCCAGGACCTCTGCAGATGAGCTTTTTCATTACAGTGCGGCTACAGGTAATGGTGACAATTCTAGGAGCCACGCTGCTCTCTTGCCATACAGGATGTAGCAGTGGGTTTAGGTAGTGCAGTGGTACACATCGTATGGCAGGCGAGCAGCCGGCTCCTGATATTACCTTTAGCCATCCTGTCTCTGTACAACTCATCTACAGGGGTCCTGGCGGTGGGCCCCTAAAAACAATTCCACTGGTGGGCCCTAAACACCCCAGTCCGACCCTGTGCAGGGTGGATGTGGGGTACACAATTCACTGTGGGGGAGAGATGGGTGCATGGCAAACTGTGGGGTGGGGAAGTGTGGGGTGCCTGGTGAATTGGGGGGGGGGGGGATTTAGAGCTGTGTTACTTTAATGGATGGCAAGCTATGGTTGATGCTTGGTGGATTTAGGGTAAGTTCACACAGGTTTTTTTTTTTTGCTCAGTTCTTTTTTTTCTGGGAGCCGTTTGTTCCAGAACGGACATGCTCATTCTTCAGACACCTCGCGACATCCGCCTGAAGGCACTCCCTCCTCCCAACTAGGCCCATTCATTTGGACCTAATCCGGAGCGGAGTGCGCAACTGGATGCTGGTGCAGTGCACTGGTATCCAGTCACAGCCACCTGTATTTTGGGACCGGAACCTGAGGCAGCCTCAGGTTCCGGTCCAAAATACCCCGTGTGAACCCGGCCTAAGGATTGCATAAGAGGCACAAAGAAACTCCTCCATTGGCGGTGCAGAGGTGATTGACAATGTGCTTTAGGTTAAAGCCCCACATAGGGGGCCACAGCCAAAAAGCTCTGCAGGAAAAACCTCTGTGGAAACACATTGCGATCTTCCTACAAGGCCTTTCACGTAAAATGTGCAGTTTTCCTCTGCGGACTTTCTACTTTAGATATACATATAGTTTCCATGTGCTGCAATGTACAAAAAGTAATGTGGGGATAGTGCAGTGCTTGTTGCGGTGCGTGTCAGGGTCGAATTCGACAGCACGGGTCAATCGGTCAGATCCAAATTAGTATTAGCATGTGTGCACCGCGCGAAGAATGACACAGACACTCAGTTCCGTTTTCAATCCCAGCCCAGCACTGAACTGCGTTTATTTCACGTCACACATAGTTATACAGGAAAGGAAAAGAAAGGGTTGATGCATAATATAACCTGAAATTCTTCACATGATTGGCTCTTGATCGTGACGTATAACCTGTTGTAGTCTTGGTTACAATCTAAGGAATTCAGCAAAACATGAGAGTCAGCGCCATCTTAGAATACATTCTTTATTCCAAAGCTGATAGTCTTTAGTTTTAAAGGAAAATTAGTATTTCAACAAAACGTAAAATATAACATGCTATAATCGTGACCTGAGCTCTGACAGGGGTACACCAGAGGGACATGGGGGATAGTGGGATATACCTGGATGTAGTTATAGCTGCACTCGTTAGTATCGGGTCTCCAATACTGTGAAGACCCAGTGGCTATGATGGCCGCCATCTTTAAAGGTCCGGCATGTACTATTACAGATGTCGGGAAGGGATACAATTATTTAAAGGGATCCTATCATTTAAACACTTTTTTTTTTTTTTTTCCTAGCTGACACGTCGGAATAGCTGCGCATGCATACGCGTGCATGTGCAGTACGCTCCTGTTCTCCATACAACTATAGGAGCTTACTGTGCATGCGAGCGTAGCGGCCTCCAAAAAAATGGCCGCCTGCCTGTTCACTTGGCTTTTGCCTGCGTCACAATGGCAGAGCAGACTGTGCAGGTGCCGGAGTGTGACCCCAGAGAAGACGCAGAAGAGGTGGTTTCTGTTGAAGATGGAGGCATCGCTGGAGAGACTTCTCTGGCAGCATTGGGGACGCCCCCAGTGCTGTGAAAACTCATTTGCATACCGGTAAAAACCCGGTATTTCTACTGAACGGCGGGCCGGAGACGACTGATAAAGGTAGGCGACAAATAGCCTTTCTTAAGGCTATTCCGCCGTGTTAGTCATAAAAAAATGCGTTTGAATGATAGAGGTCACTTTTTAAAGGGATCCTGAGTTTGTTCATGTTTTGCTGTTATTTTGTTGTTTTGACTTTTTTATTTTTAATAAATTTTATTTTTTGGGCAAAAAAATTAAAAAATAGATGTGTAAATAGTGTTTTCTGAATGTCATAACTTTAATAGTAAGAAATCCATCAATTAGCTATAACTTACCCCATCCCCACCTCTTGTGTCACCAAAGCGACTCTGACTCATCAAGGCACAACAAGATCTCTGCATACAGTAGTGGAAGACCTAGAACATGATGGAGTAAGGTTACGTTCACACTACTGTTATGCACGTCCGTTACTGTTATCTGTCATAGGATGAGAGCAACAGACATAGATGGAGTCTCCTCATCCTCCTGCGTCTGTTCCCATTGACTAGAACATTAAGAAAAAAAACCCATTAAGGACGCCGTCTTCTGTCTCCTTTTTTCTGTCTCTTGTGTTTTTTCCGTAATTTTTGTTTATTTTTGTAAAGGAAGGAAAATGTCTGGCGCGCACAACTTATTCTTCAGTCACAAAACTAAACTTAAATGATGCAGGAAAGATGGGAGACTGAGGACAGACAGGAGACAGCGGCCATCGTGTTGTTTACATTAGTGTTAACTTGAATGGACACTGACTGTCTCTGTCCATTTCTCTGCTGCAGTTAATGTTCGTTGCGGTCATCCATCAAAGGACATTAAAGGGGCTCTTTCAGCAAAATTTTGTTGTATGAGCCTCACATATGCGTGAATAGCCTTTAAAAAAAGGCTATTCAGGCACCGCTAATCTCATTTTAATCCCCCGTCCTGTTTTAAAATCTATAAAAACATATACCGTATTTTTCGGACTATAAGACGCACTTTTTTTCCTCCCAATATGGGAGGAAAATGTGTGTGCGTCTTATAGTCCGAATGCAGCGTGTGCAGCGTCTGTGTCCTGTCTATGAGGAGCAGCACGGAGAGCAGCACGGTGCCTGCCTGCTCTGCCCCTCCTTCCCTGTCTGTGTCGCGTGTTTGCAGGAGCCAGATCTGAGAGGCAGTGAAGTAGGGGCGAGCCAGACAGGTGAAGGAAGCCTGGTTTCAAGCTTGACGAGAAAACCACGCCTCTTTCACCCGTCTGGCTCGCCCCTCCTTCACTGCCTCTCAGATCTGGCTCCGGCAATGAAACCACACAGACAGGGAAGGAGGGGCGGGCCAAACGGGAGGAGGAGGCGTGGTTTTCTCGGCAAGCTTGAAACCACGCCTCCTCCACCCGTCTGTCCCGCCCCTACTCCCCTGCCTGTGTGGCTTCATTGCAAGAGCAAGATCTGAGAGGCAGTGAAGGAGGGACGAGCCAGACAGGTGAAAGAGGTGTGTTTTCAAGTTTGCTTAGAAAACCACACCTCCTTCACCCGTCTGGCCCGCCCCTTTTTCTCTTCTTACATAGCTTCACTGCAGGGTGTCTCTTTCCATCCATGGATGAGATTAGATAGAATAGATAGATAGACAGACAGATAGACAGACAGATAGACAGACAGATAGATAGGAGATAGATAGATAGATAGGATAGATAGGATAGATTAGATAGATAGATAGATAGATAGATAGATAGATAGATAGATAGATATGTTCAAATCACCCCATATCCTTACAATACATATAAAACAAAAACATTACTGTGAAACACATACACATTTGGTATCCCTGTGTCCGAAAGCCCCCGGTTCTATTTACATTGGTGAAATATTATATTATTAGGTTATTAAATATTTTACCAATTTTTTTTCCTTAATTTTTTTTTTCCCTATTTTCCTCCTCTAAAACCTTAGTGCGTCTTATGGTCCGGTGCGTCTTATAGTCCGAAAAATACGGTATGTAAATCATACTTGAACGTGCACACTGGGCGGTGATGCACGATCCGACGTCATCTTCTGGTACGCCTACCTCTTCTTTCGGCGACGCCCACCGGTCCTGGCTCTTCCCCGGCTTCATCTTCTTCCATCGGTTCAAATCCAATTGGTTGAAATCCGGCGTGTGCGCAGTAGCCCTCCCTCCGGAGCTACTGCGCACACTCCGGCGGCACTGCCATTGAGAAAAATGGTGCCAGAGGATGTGCAGTAGCTCCAGAGGGAGCATTACTGCGCACGCGCCGGACTTCAACCAATTGGATTTGAACCGCTGGAAGTAGATACAGATGAAGCCGGGAAGAGCCAGGACCGGAGGGCGTCGCCGAAAGAAGAGGTAGGTGTGCTAGAAGATGACGTCGTATCGTGCACGACCGCCCCCCGTGGATGTTCAAGTATGATTTACCTATATGTTTTTATAGTTTTATTTTAAAACGGGACGGGGGTTTAAAATAAGGTTAGCGGTGCCTGAATAGCCTTTTTAAAGGCTATTCACGCATATGTGGGGCTCATACAGCAAAATTTTGCTGATAGAGCCCCTTTAACAAGGGTAGCCTGAACCCGCTCTAGGGCTGCTATTACACAGGTGTGTTTTTGATCAGAGTAGAAACAACAGCACATGCGCTAATGTGAATAAAGACCACATGTGTAATGGCACCCTAAGGCCGGCTTCACATGGAAACATTTGGTTGTCAGCTGTGGTTCCCAGACCAGGACCCGGACTCCCAGCAGTATAGTTGTTTATGATGCTAGGAGTTCCGGCTTCCTCGCAGCTTCAGCGTTCCATACTGTAATGTCCGTGTGAAGCCGGCCTAAGGGTTACTAATATGTGAGGCCCCACGTTGCGGAAACGCTGCTTATTTTGTTGCAGTTTTTTGAGGCAAAGCCAAGACTAGCTACAAGAGGAATGGGAAATATATAGGAAGTTCTTATACTTCTACCTTTTGCACAATCCACTTCTGGCTTTGACTCAAAAAACTGCAACTAGTAAAGCTGTGTTTCCGCAACGTGGGGCCCCGTCACACGGCCATGCTGCAGTTCAATCTAATTGAAATGAATGGGGATGAGCTGTAATACTAAGCACAGCCTCTATACAGTGTATGGCACTGTGCTTAGTAAGTAGAGAAGAGACCACAGCAATCAATATCATAGTCCCAATAATCCCTTTAATTTATACCTTCATGTAACTCTAGGCTGAGACCTCACAAAATAGGACTGATCTAAGGGCGGGTCCACACTTGCGCCCGGTCTCTGCTTTGTGAGTTTCCATCTTGTGCCCGAGAAACCCTGATGGAAACCCGGCAGCCAGTGTCCGCTTCTGAGTGGCCGTGAGCGTCTTCAAATCTCTGCGGCGAAACAGTTTTTGTTTTTTTTTAACTGGACACAAAGTCGGACATGCAGGAAAAAAAAAAAGGTTTCGCCGCGGATGCCAGAAGACGCTCACGGGCGGACACTTTGCAAACCCATTCAAATGAAAAGTGACTGCCAGTTTTTGTCTCCTGTCCAGTTTCTCGCAAACGAAGAAGACGGAAACCTGTTCGTTAGTCGTTCGAATAGTCGAATATTGAGATGCTATTCGTAACGAATATCGAACCCCATTATAGTCTATGGGAGAAAATGCTTTGTTTCAGGGGATCCTACCATTCGACTCAGGAGGGTCACCTAGTCCACTATTACACCTCAGCAAATGATGCCAACACCTCTGCAATGCAACTGGGACAGCAGGGGAAGCATGTCTGGGGGCATCTAACAAGCCCAAGTCACTGTATTACCCCACTATCACAGCCTAACAACTACACACTTTCCACATTCAAAAAAACCTCTATCAAAGTGGGAAAATACCTGGAAACCTTCTTTACTCCCCAAATGGATGGACACAAACCCCAATTTAAGCTCAACAAACATTAACAAGCACCCCTTTTAAACCACGTTCCCCATGACAACCACAGATGGAATAGGCAATGAGAAATCCTTCAGTCCCCACCCCGAACTGTCATTGTGGATGTGTGTGATGTGGTAAGACCTTCCAGAATTCACTTTTAAGGCCCTTAACATGAGCGCTTCCAAATTAAGTTACACACCCTTAAGCTGAGCTACCAGCAGAAATTGAGGCCCTTCAGGTTACTTCAGCCTTTTACCTGCAGAGTTTTAGGCCCTTGAACTTAGTTCAGCCTTGCAGCAGCAGAGATTTGTTGGCCCTTTGGCTGACTAGAGCCTTGTAGCAGCAGGGTTTTATTTTTTGGCCCTTTGGCTGACTAGAGCCTTGTAGCAGCAGGGTTTTTTATTTTTTTTTGGCCCTTGGGGGAGCCCTAAAACATTAATTTGCAGGCGCCTGTGGGGGGAGCCCTAAAATATTAATTTGCAGGCCCCTGTGGGGGGGGGGGGGGGGGTATGCATGAGAAATTTTTTTTTTTTTTAATTGAAATAATTTTTTCAAACATTCAGTAGTAGGGGCTGGGGTTGTAGGAGGATGAGAAGGATGAGGAAGAGTAAATTGGTTCCTGACTGAATCTCTCCAGTACCTGGGCTATGGAGTGGATACCCAGCTGGATATCTACATCCTCACCCACGTCTCATGCTGCTGCTGGCAGCCTCTCTCCAGTACCTGGACTCTGGAGCTGATACCCAGCTGGGTATCTAGTTCCACGTCCCCTGCTGCTATGCTGCATGATTTGCTAGCTAGTTATTAATTGAGCTCTGAAAAGAGCTGTTATTATTCCCAATTCCTGCCTAAGGGCTCATTCACACGGAGTAACGCCGGGCGTGTATCACAGCCGTACACGCCGGCATTACGGCAGACTGCCAAACACTTCCCGTTCACTTCAATGGGAGCGCTCCAATGAGGCTATTCACATAGCCGGGTCACGGACCGTCAAACAATACAACATGTTCTCTTTCTCCACAGATCTCTTCATACACTGTCTCTATACTATCTTATACCATCTGAAACCTTCTAAGTACAGTATATGATACATGGATACAGTGTGAGACGGCTAAATACTATCACTGGAAGGACCTCACCGGTATGAAACCTTGTATGTATAGGAATCATGGAAAAGGAAAACTCCCTCACACTTTTTGCTGAAAAATATTTTTACCGCTTTTATTGTTGATTTCCAAACAATTGTTGGAATAATAATAATAATAAGACACATATTATCTTTATCTTATAATTCTTATGATCTAATCTTGTCCCTTTATTGTGAGATTTACAAACATTACTGAAGCCGGAGCCCAGCTATTATAAAGGTCCTTACAGAGAGCGGGGTTTAGCCAATTCACAGTGAGGGTGCGTTCACACGATGTAACGTGGAGTGCAATCTGGCACGTATACACGTGTGAGCAGATTGCGCTCTGAAAAAGATCCCATTCATTTCAATGGGAGTTAGGAACGTATACGCCGTGTTATTTTGCGGCCGCAAAACAATCTGCTCACACGTGTATACGTGCCAGATTGCGCTCCACGTTACATCGTGTGAACGCACCCTGAAGCAGCTAAATACTATAAGAGATCAGGACCGACTAATAGGGGGCAAAAATGGTCCCTACAAATGATGGGAAATAGACAGCTCACATAGAGTTGGCTAAATACTATCACTGGTGAGGACCTGGTCCCTCTGGAGTACGGGATTTAGCCAATTCACTGTGAGCTGGCTAAATACTATCTCGGTTAAGGACCCGACCACCAGGCGGCAAAAAGGTCCTTACCAGTAAGGGGAAATAGACAACTCACACTGAGCCGGCTAAATACTAGACCTGGTAAGGACCAGGTCCCTACAGCGTCTACAGGGGCGTAACTACCATAGAGGCAGCTGCCACAGGGCCTGGGCCATTAGGGGGCCCGGTGACAGCCGCTACCGCTGCATTTTTGGTTTTTTTTTCTTTATAGGCTGTTAGGGGCGCTATTCACTTGCCGATTCTGGCTGGGCCGGGATCGGTAAGTGACACTGCGGGCCCCACAAATACTATCATTATACTTGGGGGGTCTTTGCAGACCCCCGAGTATAATGATCAGCGGATCGGGAGAGGTAATAAACATAAAAAACACTGTTACTTACCTCTCTACGATCCTGCCAGGCCTCCTTTCTGACGTCTCTGACGTCACATGAACCCGGCCTGCGTCCCGGGTCATGTGATGTCTGACGTCATTTCAGAAGAATGGCAGCGGAGAAGACAGCGTAGGAGCCGGGGACAGGTAAGAAACAGTAATTTTTTATGTTTTTATTCCCCTGGGTCTCCGATTATTATACTCTGGGGTCTTTTCATACCCCAGAGTATAATAATTGTTTATGGGTGTCCACTATGGGGTATAATACTGTGTGCAGGGGCCACTATGGGACATAATTCTGTGTGCAGGGGGCAGTAAGGGACATAATAGAGTGCGGAGGAGGGGGCCGGTCGAGGTCTTCGGGAGGGGGGGGGATGTCAAAAGTTCGCCACGGGGCCCCGCCATTCCTAGTTACGCCACTGGGCGTCTAGTATTTAGTCACAACCGTTCAGACTGTGTGTGAGCATGATAGAGGGGTTCAGGCTGTGTGACAAATGGGTCAGTCTCATGAAGGGAACACTTAAATCCCCCCCCCCCCCCCATGTTATTTATTGTTTTACATGGGGCTTGTGTCTCTGCTGTCACATCAAATTCCGGAATGTCCTTTTTTTTTTTTTTTTTTTTTTTTTATACATTTGACTAAAAATAAACCTCAAAACAATGTTTAACTAGGTTTTTGTGAGATCTTAATGGTGTGAAGACTCCACTTCAAGATCATTAGGTGCCAGTGCTCTAGACCAAGCGAAGTGCCCCCTTGTGATCAAATGTCTCAACCGGGCTCCTCTAAATAGGCAACACTTATAAAGGTTTATAAAATAAGGCTTTGTTTGGAGCCTTCAGTAAAAGTTATTTGATGGCCCCCTCAGTGCCCCCACACTCAGGAGAATGTCCCCTTCGCTGCCCACATGTAATATAATGACTCCACAGCGACCAGCATGTTATATAATGGCCCTTACTCTGCCTCTACATGTATGCAGCCTGCAGTAGAAGTGCCAATATTTCGTAATGCATTACATTAGGGATAAGGCCCCCTGGGGGGGGGTATACCTGGGTCTGCAAAAAAAATGCCCTATGCACCCCCATACACGGAATTAGAAAAAAAGTTATGGGTGTCATAATATTGGCACAGTTTTGGGTTTTTGTTACGGGGTTAAAATGTAAATAAAACCATATAAATTTGTTTTCCCTGGAATTGTACCAAAACATAGAATACAGGTGACATGTCATTTTTGGTTACAGAGTAAATGCCATTAAAAAAACAATAGCCTCCCATGCCTGCGTTGTAGTGGTGGCTTGCCGACTGCAGAGCAAAGAGCAACGGCTGGACTATTGTGTGCTGCGGCAGAGTCAGAAAAGAGGGAGGAGCTGTTTTACTGGAGGAAGTCTGGAAGTAAGAGAGAGGCAAGTATGATGGGGCGGGGGCGGTGGGCTTATTATGCTTGGTTCACACATCAGTATGCCATCCGTCCGTTTGAATTCAGTTTGAGACTTAAAACGGATTGATGCACATACTGATTGCATACTGGATGGCATACTGATGTGTGAACCAAGCCTTAGTTGAGAAGGTCTAGTAATGGTCGGGATAGCTAGAGAGACGGAGGGGGAGGTAGTGCAAGTCAGCGTACACGTACCATGATGCATTAGCTAAGGCTGCTTCACATCTGTGTTCGGTATTCCATTTGGGGAGACCGCTTGGAGATGCCCTCTGAACGGAATATTGAACGCATTAAAAAGCGATGAGCAATGAAACCACACGGACCCCACAGGCTAGAATGGGGTCTGTGTATTTTCCGCAT
The DNA here is from genome assembly GCF_031893055.1 of Leptodactylus fuscus. Lineage (NCBI taxonomy): Eukaryota > Metazoa > Chordata > Amphibia > Anura > Leptodactylidae > Leptodactylus > Leptodactylus fuscus. Next base: position 221,359,659 of record NC_134265.1, on the reverse strand, counting down.
GAATCATGCGGAGAGAAAAGTGCTGCTTTCCCCCAATGGAAATATTGCAGGTGTTAATCCACCTATTGCTAGTAACAACGAATCCCAGTGCAGTGTAGGCACGACCCCTCAGGATCTGACACTAGCTGTTACCCCGGCCCCATCAGATGTCCATTATTAAGTATATACTATATAATCTTTTAACATGATGTGGTCTAGAATTCCGTTCCCCCGCCTCTCCCCTTCCTATTCCCATTCCTTGCTTATTTGGGTCTTCCCCTCCTCCTTGGTCTTTCTTTTGTAGGGTTTTAAATTTTTTTACCTTAAATTATTATTATCTTTTTGATACTAAATATGAAATTAAAAATCAATTTTTAACTAAAAATATTCATTGTCCTGTTTTCATTTTCGTTTTCGTTTTCTCTGTGGTCTATAAAAAACTTTCATCAAGCAGGTTTTCTGGGTTGATGGCCCCCCCTCCCCCTTAGGATAGGGTCACCAATATTGGATCAGTGGGGCTCAGCACTTCCAGCCAGTCTCCAGTGCTAGAACCTAGAAGGCTCTGTAGACTGTATGTTGGCGGTGGTTAATACTACATTTCTGTTCACTGTATATAAGCGGGGTAGAATACTACAGCTCTGTTCGCTGTATATAGGTGGTGGTTAATACTACAGCTCTGTTCATTGTATATAAGCGGGGTAGAATACTACAGCTCTGTACACAGATATAGGCCGTGGTTAATACTACAGCTCTGTACACAGTATATAGGTGGTGGTTAATACTGCAGCTCTGTTCACTGTATATAGGCGGGGGTGAATACTGCAGCTGTGTTCCTAGTTATTGGGAGCAGGGCTGTAGTGCTCCGGCACCACCGCTATACCAAGGACACAGATGTCGGCTTCCAGCACCAGTGACAACAAGCTATTCACTCCAACAGCCAAACGCACTGTATTTTAAAGGATCCACTCACTCCAACAGCCAAAGCACTGAATTTCAATGGCTCCACTCACTCCAACAACCAAAAGCACTGCATTTTAATGGCTCCACTCACTCCAAAAGCACTGAATTTTAATGGCTCCACTCACTCCAACAGCCAAAAGCACTGCATTTTAAAGGCTCTACTCACTCCAACAGCCAAAAGCGCTGTATTTTAAAGGCTCTACTCACTCCAACAGCCAAAAGCACTGTATTTTAAAGGCTCCACTCACTCCAAGGGCCAAAAGCACTGCATTTTAAAGGCTCTACTCAAACCAAGGGCCAAAAGCACTGTATTTTAAAGGGTCTACTCAGTCCAACAGCCAAAAGCACTGTATTTTAAAGGCTCTACTCACTCCAACACCTCTGTATTTTAAAGGCTCCACTCACTCCAACAGCCAAAAGCACTGAATTTTAAAGGCTCTACTCACTCAAAGGGCCAAAATCACTGCTTTTTAAAGGCTCTGCTCACGCCAAGGGCGAAAAGCACTGTGTTTTAAAGGCTCTACTCACTCCAACAGCCAAAAGCACTGAATTTTAAAGGCTCTACTCACTCAAAGGGCCAAAATCACTGCTTTTTAGATAAGATAAGACAAGATAATCCTTTAATAGTCCCACATTGGGGGAAATTTCAGCGTGTTACAGCAGCATAGTAATACAGATACAGGATAATACAGAGTAATATATTACAGACGTAGACATAGATAAGCTGAGAAGAGAAGATATACTAGGAGTCCATGGCAGCTAAGGAAAAACAGAAAAGAAAGAGGAAGACCTCATGGTCATCGTTATAATCATTAGTTCTCTGTGCGGAGTGATCTTCGTTTGGTCTGATGTAGATTATACAGCCTGGTCGCGGTTGGAAGGAAGGACCTGCGATAGCGCTCCTTCTCACACTTGGGGTGAAGCAGATGGTCGCTTATAGTGCTGCCAAGTCCCATCAGGGTCCCATACATGGGGTGGGATTTGTTCTCCCGCATGGAGGTCACCACAGACAGTATCCTTCTGTCACCCACCACCTGTACTGGGTCCAAGGGGCTCCCCAGGACAGAGCTGGCCCTCCTGATCAGCCTGTCAAGTCTATTTCTGTCCCTGGTTGATATACTGCTTCCCCAGCAGGCCACACCGAAAAAGATGGCTGAGGCAACCACAGAGTTGAAGAAGGCCCTAAGAAGTGTCCCCCGGACTCCGAAGGCCCTCAGCCTCCTGAGCAGGTAGAGTCTGCTGTGGCCCTTTCTGTGCAGCGCCTCCAGGTGATCAGCCCAGTCTAGTTTATTGTTGAGGAGCACGCCCAGGTACTTATAGGTCCTGACTATCTCAATACATGTTCCTTGGATCTCCACCGGGGTCGGAGCACCTCTCCGTTTACTAAAGTCCACCACCATCTCCTTGGTCTTCCCAGCATTAATCCTGAGCTGGTTCTGCTGGCACCATTCAACAAAATCCCGGTTTAAGTCTCTGTATTCCCTATCGTCGCCATCAGTGATAAGGCCGACTATAGCAGAGTCATCGGAGTACTTCTGTAAGTAACAGCTGGATGAGTTGTGCCTGAAGTCAGCAGTGTACAGTGTGAAGAGGAATGGGGCAAGAACTGTACCTTGTGGTGCCCCCGTACTACAGATCACAGTGTCAGACACACAGTCCTGGGCTCTCACATACTGAGGGCGGTTTGTCAGGTAGTCTAGTATCCAGTTAGACAGGTGATGGTCCACACCACCAAGGTTCAGCTTCTCCCTCAGTAGCCCTGGCTGAATGGTGTTGAAAGCACTAGAGAAATCAAAGAACATTATTCTCACAGTGTTCCCGGGTTTCTCCAGGTGAGAGAGAGCTCTATGAAGAAGGTGGATGATGGCATCATCTACCCCAATGCCTGGCCGGTAGGCAAACTGGAGGGGGTCCAGAGCGGAGCTCACTAGGGGGTGTAGGTGTGTCAGGACCAGTCTCTCTAGGACCTTCATCAGGTGTGATGTCAGTGCTACTGGTCGGTAGTCATTGTGGCCCATCGGGTTGGGTTTCTTTGGGACTGGTACCACGCAAGATGTTTTCCACAGTTGAGGTACTACTCCCAGCTTCAGGCTCATATTGTACATGTGCGTAATAATGCCACCCAGCTGGTCGCTGCACATTTTAAGAACTCTTGCGCTTATACCATCAGGTCCCCCCGCTTTGTTTGCTCTAATATTCTTCATTTCCTTACACACCTGAGACTCCTGCAGGATCAGATAGTCAGATTGCAGTTGACCGCAGTTCGGTGGGGGTTGGGTCTTGGTGTGTGAGGGGAGGGCGGTTGGCTGACATGCTGGTGGAGGGAGCATTTGCTTGGAGTCGAATCTATTGAAGAATAGATTAAGCTCGTTAAGCCACTTCCTGTCCCCTACTGTTCGGTGCCCTGTCTTTTGCTTGTGTCCTGAAATTGCCTTAAGGCTGTCCCACACCTCAGAGACTCTACCCTCCCCCATCTGTAGCTCCATCTTCCGCCTGTAGTTGGCTTTCCCTTCTCTGATCAGTTGTCTTAGTTGTTTCTGCACCGCGCCCAGGCCATTTTTGTCCCCAGACCTAAAAATTCTCTTTTTTTCCCTTGAGGAGAGTTTTAATCTCAGAGTTGATCCATGGTTTGTTATTGGAGAAACACCTCACCTTTCTAGTTGGTACCGTGCTGTCCACACAGAAATTAATGTAGTCCGTTATGCAATGTGTGAGTCCCTCAATGTCCTCTGGAAATGAGTCTTGAAACACTTCCCATAAAGTTACATCAAAGCAAGGCTCTGCTCACGCCAAGGGCGAAAAGCACTGTTGGTGCAAGGCTGTACTAACTCAAATGGCCAAAAACACTGATTTTTAAAGGCTCTGCTCACGCCAAGGGCCAAAAGCACTGTATTTTAAAGGCTCTACTCACTCCAACAGCCAAAAGCGCGGTATTTTAAAGGCTCAACTCACTCCAAAAGCACTGCTTTTTAAAGGCTCTACTCACGCCAAGGGCCAAAAGCACTGTATTTTAAAGGCTCCAATCCCTCCAACAGCCAAAAGCACTGTATTTTAAAGGCTCCACTCACTCCAAGGGCCAAACGCACTGCTTTTTAAAGGCTCTGCTCACGCCAAGGGCCAAAAGCACTGTATTTGAAAGGCTCTACTCAGTCCAACAGCCAAAAGCACTGTATTTTAAAGGCTCCACTCACTCAAAGATCCAAGAAATCTCTGCTGGTGCAAGGCTGAACTAAGTTAAAGGGCCTAAAACTCTGCAGGTATAAAGTTGAAGTCTCCTGAAGGGCCCCAATCTCTGCTGGTAGCTCAGCTTAAGGGCCTGTAACTTTGGAAGGGCTCACGTTAAGGGCCTTAAAAGTGAATTTTGGAAGGTCTTACCACATCACACACACATACACACACACATCCACAATGACAGTTCGGGGTGAGGACTGAAGGATTTCCCATTGCCTATTCCATCTGTGGGTGTCATGGGCAACGTGATTTAAAGGGGTGCTTGTTATTGTTTGTTGAGCTTAAATTGGGGTTTGTGTCCATCCATTTGGGGAGTTAAGAAGGTTTCCAGGTATTTTCCCACTTTGATGGAGGTTTTTTGAGTGTGGAAAGTGTGTAGTTGTTAGGCTGTGATAGTGGGGTAATACAGTGACTTGGGCTTGTTAGATGCCCCCAGACATGCTTCCCCTGCTGTCCCAGTTGCATTGCAGAGGTGTTGGCATCATTTGCTGAGGTGTAATAGTGGACTTGGTGACCCTCCTGAGTCGAATGGTAGGATCCCCTGAAACGAAGCATTTTCTCCCATAGCCTATAATGGGGTTCGATATTCGTTCGAATAGTCGAATATTGAGATGCCATTCGTAACGAATAACGAACATCGAATATTTTACTGTTCGCTCATCTCTAATACCCACTTATCTCTCCTCATGGGAAAAGGAATTAAACACAAAATTCACAAGTGCAGAGACTGACCTAATTCTGAAAAATTCTCATGGCTTCCCTAGGTGTGTAAAATTGCAAGAGACTCACTTTAAGGTCCTAGCAAGGTGGTACAAAACCCCTGAATAGTTGCATGCCCATGGCCTAGCGGAGTCCAAATTGTGTTGGAGGTGTAGGACACAGACGGGTAGCATGTTACACATCTGGTGGTCATGTGACTTGCTCCGACCCTTTTGGACGGGTGTAGAAACTCAAATTTCTAGAGTGATGAAAAATCAAATTTGATTGACACCCGAAATGGTCTTATTGTCCAAGCCCTCACCCCAATACTCACCTTCAAAAATGAATCTCATTACTAGAGATGAGCGAACACCCAAATGTTCGAAGTTCGAAATCTGATTCGAACAGCCGCTCACTGTTCGACTGGGTTTCAAACCCCATTATAGTCTATGGGGAACATATACTCGTTAAGGGGGAAACCCAAATCCGTCTCAGGAGGGTCACCAAGTCCACTATGACACCCCAGGAAATGATACCAACACCCTGGAATGACACTGGGACAGCAGGGGAAGCATGCCTGGGGGCATAAAAGTCACTTTATTACATGGAAATCCCTGTCAGCTTGCGATTTTCGCAAGCTTTTTCCTATAGGAATGCATTGGCCAGTCTTCAGAATTCGGCCAATCAGCGCTGGCTCTGCCAGAGGAGGCGGAGTCTAAGATCGCTCCACACCAGTCTCCATTCAGGTCCGACCTTAGACTCCGCCTCCTCCGGCAGAGCCAGCGCTGATTGGCTGGAGACTGGCCAATGCATTCCTATGGGTATGCGGTGATGCAGCCAAGCTGAGCGAGTGCACACACTCACCTCTGCTGTGTTGAGCCAGTTCTGCTCAACTACACCGTGTGCCGGTCGGCTCTGCTGTGCGAGCTCGGCACACACTCAGCTTTGCTGATTCTGTATACTGATTCTGTATACTGGCCAATCAACGCTGGCCAATGCCAGCGGTGATGCAGAGCTGAGTGTGTGCCGAGCTCGCACAGCAGTGCTGACCGGCACACGGTGTAGTTGAGCACAACTGGCTCAGCACTGCTGAGTCTCTGCACAGCAGAGGTGAGTGTGTGCACTCGCTCAGCTCTGCTGTATCACCGCATACCCATAGGAATGCATTGGCCAGCGTTGATTGGCCAGCCTTCGGCCAATCAGCGCTGGCTCTGCCGGAGAAGGCGGAGTCTAAGATCGCTCCACACCAGTCTCCATTCAGGTCCAACCTTAGACTCCGCCTCCTCCGGCAGAGCCAGCGCTGATTGGCTGGAGACTGGCCAATGCATTCCTATGGGTATGCGGTGATGCAGCCGAGCTGAGCGAGTGCACACACTCACCTCTGCTGTGTTGAGCCAGTTCTGCTCAACTACACCGTGTGCCGGTCGGCTTTGCTGTGCGAGCTCGGCACACACTCAGCTCTGCTGATTCTGTATACTGATTCTGTATACTGGCCAATCAACGCTGGCCAATGCCAGCGGTGATGCAGAGCTGAGTGTGTGCTGAGCTCGCACAGCGGTGCTGACCGGCACACGGTGTAGTTGAGCACAACTGGCTCAACACTGCTGAGTCTCTGCACGTCTTCTGTACCTCATTCGGCCAATCAACGCTGCTCAATGCATTCTTATGGGAAAAAGTTTATCTCACAAAAAACACAATTACACACCCGATAGAGCCCCAAAAAGTTATTTTTAATAACATTCCCACATAAATAAAGGTTATCCCTAGCTATCTCTGCCTGTACAGCTATCCCTGTCTCATAGTCACAAAGTTCATATTCTCATATGACCCGGATTTGAAATCCACTATTCGTCTAAAATGGAGGTCACCTGATTTCGGCAGCCAATGACTTTTTCCAATTTTTTTCAATCCCCCCGTTGTCGTAGTTCCTGTCCCACCTCCCCTGCGCTGTTATTGGTGCAAAAAAAGCGCCAGGGAAGGTGGGAGGGGAATTGAATTTTTTTGGAGTTTGCCACGTGGTGTCCGTATGGAATCAAACATCTCGAACAGCCTGATATCCGATCGAACATGTGTTCGATAGAACACTGTTCGCTCATCTCTACTCATTACCCATTTAATCGAAGCAGCAAAATCACTGTTGCCTTTATTCTGGCTCTAATCTACTCCCCCAACGATACGACTCTGGAGAGAAAAAAAATCATCAAATCGCCAGGTATGAGGAATTAATGTACTGCAAATCGCGCACACGTGATACGTACTTGAAAATATGGTCTCCCTGGTGGAAGGTTTATGAGGATCTAGCCACTAGCCAATAAAAACCGGCTGTTCTATTGTCTTATTTCCTACCCCAATTTCTGGACTGATAACACAATTCCCCCCTCCCTCTTATCCTCCAACCTGAACCCTTCTTCCCCATTTTTTTAGGTAACCTCCCCACCTAATGCTTAATCAATACACATTTGTCTAGTCATATTACCTACCCCTCGTCCCAGTATGGAAAGTTAATATGTTAGGTTCTTTAGTGGGATATGTGTATACTCTTCTATATTTGTAGAACGAGGTTACGACCCATAATCTGTATTTTGGTTGTTTCTTACAGATAATATTCTTACGTTGTTTTCATTTCATTGTTTGATTACTTGCTATGTTTCACTCTATTTGCTATTAGATGCTTGTCTTGACTAGTATCTGTTTTCTGTACCTCTTCTGTGAACTCATTGTTAAAATTTGTAAAATTATTAATAAAATCAGAATTTAAAACAAAAACACTGAGATCATAATGTACTTGCCTAAAATGAAAATTTGCAATCCCTCGTACAGACTGTTGAAGGTGATACATTCGCTTCCAATACACACGTTGGTTAGATGAAGTAATTATGGTGTGGACACCTTATGGAACAGAACAGTGAAAATAATGTTATAGGTGACATAATAAATACAAACAGTGCCCAACTGACTATATTGGAGTTTGACAGAGTTCTGCTATTCTTTCCAAGTTTTATTTCTATTTGTGGTTGAGGTATAAAGGTGTTGTCCAGATTCATTTTTTTAATTAAATCGGAAATGTTTTCCTCTGAAAATATAACTTCTACTTAAGTGGTGGTTCCTCTAAACAGTCTTTCACTTGTACTGGTGTCACCACAGTAGTGATTGTATTTACGGCACAAGAACTATAAGGCCAGTGATTGGCTGCAGAAGTCACATGTGTAGTATGTTATCACTGCATGGTCACTAGGGTTGACAAGCGTATTGCCGTCTATGGGAGATTTTGTACATTACCTTCGCAGCTGGTCATAGACTAGCCACGATAGTAATATCGCTATGACAGGTCTGGGAGCCTTCAGTAGGCTCCCGGCTGTCACCAGAACAGGTCGGCTCACCCGGCCTGCAACTTTAAAGGTATGGGGCCGCTTTGTGGACGGGGGTGGGGTTAAGTTTTAATGCCTTGAATCAGAGTACATTCTGATTGCAGGCATTAGCATCGGGCCTCCGCATATAGCGGAGACCCGATTGCTATGGCGACCGCTCTGCAGCAGAGCAGTTCACCCCCATCCGCCCTTTTGCCTGCACCATCATGCCCCTTCCCAGCCACTCCCCATCTCCCAGGCGTTTCATTGCAGGCAGAAGCACAGCACAAGCCACCCACATGCCCAAGCCTTCAACGGCCTCATCTAAAAAGTGCTGGTCTTGGAGATGTTGGCGTTTCTGCTTCTGGATACTCAGGCCTTCCTTCATCAGATGGCAGCTGTGGCACCTCGCTATGCTGGGCTTAGCCGTTGCTACTTCTCTTGGTGTGCTGTCCCCGCCTTGCGCCTGCACGTGTCCCATAACATCAGTTGTGCCCAGAGTTCCACGCTTTGCTGCAAGGTCCACTTGACCACCGGCACATCGACAAGCGCCTGCGGTCAGGGATGCTGCTTCTCTTTAATGATAGGCCAGGTGAATGTAGTAGAGTCTGGGCCCAGGGTGAAAACTGGGGTGGCCTATCTCCTCTCCTAGCCCAAAATTCATGGCAGGGGTTCTCTGAAAGCCTACTCCTGCGCTGCAACCTCGACCCAAGCTACGAGCTGAAAACGCTGTAACACTGGCATGGGGAGATGTCAGCAGGCCGTGCTGAAGCTCATAAGCTTGGGGGACAGTCAGCACACTGCCTCCGAGGAGAGGGATGCCATCCTGGATGATATGGCAATATGGCTTTCCCTGCTGCACCTGGGCCCAGGCTTGTTTGCGTATGTGATAATGACAGGAACCTGGTAGCAGATCTGGAGCTTGCCAGTCTCAAACACGGTCCACACATGGCCCACGTTTTAACGTTGTTGATGCAAAGGTTCTTTGAAACCTACACCATTGTGCCTGATATACTGGTCAAAGTGCAGCCATTTTTGTAAGTGAAAAGTAGCCTCTGCTAGGCTGAAAACATTCAGAACACACTCCTGTCATCTTCGCACCATTGGCTGGCGGAGGAAGACGAGGGGGATGAAGTGGCATTTCATGTCACTGTCCCACACGAGGCTTGAGGGTGAAGTTCAGTGCATCCATTGCTTCAGCACGGATGGTGTGAAGGGGAGTGGAAAATGGAGGAAAAGGAGAGTGACCCTTACAGTTGGGGGCAGCGAAGTCATGCCAAGAACGGGGAGCGACAGCGGATCTGTGCAGGTAAGCGGACAACAGGTGGGGGGGGACTAAGTAGCCTGTGGATTTTTTAATCACTACGCAGCGTGGAGTACATGCTGTGTAGTGAATAGGATCGTTTTTTAAATCTGATCTTTGATCATTAAAAATCACATTGACTTGCATTAGGATCGTAATTGGGATCAGGTTCAGATGGAAAATGATCGGAAATCGGATTTTTAAAAACGATCCTGAAATCTCAAGATCGGCTCAACCCCAATGGTCACGTGAAATTCGGAACATAAGCTTTAGGCAAAGGCCTCATGTTGTGGAAAAGCAACTTTTTTTGTAGTTGCAGTTTTTGCTGCATTTTTTTTTTTTTTTGAGCCAAAGCCTAGAGTGAAATGGGAAATATATAGTTAGCATTTATACTTCTCACTTCTCCTCATTCCATTACTTTGGCTCAAAAAACTGCTGCAAAATCTGCGACAAAAAATACATTTTACATATATACCGTATTTTCAAGCGTATAAGACGACTGGGCGTATAAGACGACCCCCAACTTTTCCAGTTAAAATATAGAGTTTGGGATATACTCGCCATATAAGACTACCTCTTCTGTGGGGTACCTCTTCTTAATGCACATTTACCCCATGGCATACTCTTTAATTCTTTTTATTTGCTTTCCAGTCCTGAACCATCTTTTCTGTAAAGGAGGGTTCACACTACCGCCGCTGTCCACCCTGAGGTTTCCGTCCTAAACCCCAGAGAAACAGAACAGGCGGCGGCTTGCCAGCGGTCTGCTTTACAACCCATTCATTTGAATGGGTTGTAAAGCAAACCGCCAGTGTCCGTATGTGACCCCTCCGCCTGGATAACCTTTTTTTTTTTCCACTGACAATCTGGCGGGGCCAGAGTTATCAAAGACATACCATTTAGGGGAATGTCTAATGCTTAGATCACCTCTTTTTTTTTTCTTTAAATCAGAGGCGAAACTGTAAAAAAAAAAAATGGCGGTTTGGCGCTGGGCATTTTCGGACATAGGGGTAACTAATGTGTGTATGTATCACAGTAGTTTTCTACTTTTATATGTATTCTAGGGAAAGGATGTGATTTAGAATAGAACTTTTTTTTATTTTTTAGATTTTTTTTAAACTTTTTTTTTTTTTTAAACTATTTTTATTAGCCCCCACCTAGGGGGCTTAAACCTGCAATCATTTGATTGCGTATCCCTATAGACGACAATACAAGCGTATTGCCGTCTATGGGAGATTTTGTACATTACCTTCGCAGCTGGTCATAGACTAGCCACGATAGTAATATCGCTATGACAGGTCTGGGAGCCTTCAGTAGGCTCCCGGCTGTCACCAGAACAGGTCGGCTCACCCGGCCTGCAACTTTAAAGGTATGGGGCCGCTTTGTGGACGGGGGTGGGGTTAAGTTTTAATGCCTTGAATCAGAGTACATTCTGATTGCAGGCATTAGCATCGGGCCTCCGCATATAGCGGAGACCCGATTGCTATGGCGACCGCTCTGCAGCAGAGCAGTTCACCCCCATCCGCCCTTTTGCCTTTTGCCTGCACCATCATGCCCCTTCCCAGCCACTCCCCATCTCCCAGGCGTTTCATTGCAGGCAGAAGCACAGCACAAGCCACCCACATGCCCAAGCCTTCAACGGCCTCATCTAAAAAGTGCTGGTCTTGGAGATGTTGGCGTTTCTGCTTCTGGATACTCAGGCCTTCCTTCATCAGATGGCAGCTGTGGCACCTCGCTATGCTGGGCTTAGCCGTTGCTACTTCTCTTGGTGTGCTGTCCCCGCCTTGCGCCTGCACGTGTCCCATAACATCAGTTGTGCCCAGAGTTCCGCGCTTTGCTGCAAGGTCCACTTGACCACCGGCACATCGACAAGCACCTGCGGTCAGGGATGCTGCTTCTCTTTAATGATAGGCCAGGTGAATGTAGTAGAGTCTGGGCCCAGGGTGAAAACTGGGGTGGCCTATCTCCTCTCCTAGCCCCAAATTCATGGCAGGGGTTCTCTGAAAGCCTACTCCTGCGCTGCAACCTCGACCCAAGCTACGAGCTGAAAACGCTGTAACACTGGCATGGGGAGATGTCAGCAGGCCGTGCTGAAGCTCATAAGCTTGGGGGACAGTCAGCACACTGCCTCTGAGGAGAGGGATGCCATCCTGGATGATATGGCAATATGGTTTTCCCTGCTGCACCTGGGCCCAGGCTTGTT